>NW_024426663.1:57311071-57371337 GCF_017311325.1 Ursus maritimus | reverse complement strand
GGGGTTGATCTGGGAGGAACTTCAGGGTGCATGGACTGTTCCAGCTACCCAATTTACTGCTACTCACCCCGTGTGCAAGCTTGTGTGAAGGGAGCGGGCGCCTCTGTGCTTATGCTGTCCGTCCCGACAGAAGACGGCAGCCCTCCACCGCCACTGAGCACTGGACCGCAGCTAATGGGTAGGAACGACCACCCAGTGGTCTTAAGCTGCTTTTCTAGACTCTTTTTTTTTTTTAAGATTTTATTTATGTATTTATGAGAACGAGAGAGAGCACACACAAGCACATGCACGCGTGCGTGCAAGCGCTGGGGGAGGGGGGGCAGAGGGAGAAGGAGAGAGACTCCTAAGCGGGCTCCATGCTCAGGGCAGAGCCCGGTGGGGGGCTCGATTTCAGGCCCCTGAGATCGTGCCCTGAACAGAAACCAAGAGTCCTCTGCACAACCAACTGAGCCACCCAGGCACCCCAGTTTTTCCAGACTTTTAAGCAGAAAATGGAAATAAGCTTGATGGGAAAGAAAGTTTCTTTTAAAAAAAATTGCTGAATGAATTAATTTCTGATAAACCTATCCGGAAAACCTGGATCTGATGGCTTCGGAGCATTAATTTTTTGGAATTTTTCTGGTTTTTCTCTTTTTAATGCTCTTTTAGCTTTTCTACTTCTTAATTTTTAATGTGCATTTTCCTAGAAAAGGATCCCAGATTTATGCTAACAAAGTGGTGAGATTGTACATTTTACCCACATTTTCTCTTTGAAAAAAACGTGTAAGAAATTTGTGTATTCGATTATTTTCAGATATTCAACTTATGCTTTTATCAATTCTGTGCATGGTTTTTCTTATCTTTCTAAAGTAGCATTTTATGTACTTGCATTCCTTCTTACTGGATTTGGATTTATTTTGTTGTTCTGCTTCTAGCTCCTTGAGTTGTGTTTGCTTCATTTTGTAAACAAACAGCCGCTTCAGTTACTGAGTACACTGGATGGCGAGCAGAGGGCTATGTGTTTTATTTGCATTATCCCACTGAATCCTGGTAACACTGCCTAAGGCTTCATAAGAAGTCTTTATAGCTTTAGTGGTGATGAGTGCAGACTCATGCGAGATGATTTCTGCCACTTCTAACTTTGTGACCTCATGCAAGTGACTTCTCTGTGCTTGTTTCCTCAGCTATAACATGGGATAATCATACCATCTACATTATAGGGCTGTTGTGGGGGATAAATTAGTCCAGAAAGGCCCCAGAACGGTGTCTGGTGCATAATTAGCACCATGGATGTAACTGATATTATTATTTCAGATGAGGGATTGAAGCTTTAAAAAGTTAAGTAACTTTCCCGGGATTACACAACTGTTAGCAGATCAGGAGCCACCTTTGGAACACAGCCCGGGCAGCATCGGAGGATTTTGGTATTTAGTTAGCTCATTTGCATTAATTTCTTAATAGTCTGTAATTTTAGTTTTGGTTCCGTCTTTGATGAAGTTACTATTGCTTTTTCCTTTGTAGGAAACCTTTCCCTTTCTGCCAGCATGATCTTCATCCTCAAAACTCAGAAATTTCACCAGAATTTGTCTCGCTGTGGCCATTATGCTTTTTATTCCTGACCAGCACGTAGGCCATTTGATCTTAAGATCACAGTCTTTCTCCAGAAAAAAATTGTTCTGTTAGTTCATTGACCTCCATTTCTCTTTTTTTCTCCTATAATTCCTATTGTACACAGATTGAGATCTCCTAAGCTTATTTCTCATGCCTTTGTTTTTCCCTTAAATTTCTTACCCTTGTTCCTACTTCTGATTTCTGAGGGGTACTTCTGGGTTGGGTCTTTTAATTCCCAACTCATTTATCTGCAGAACTCAATCTGTTGCTTAAAAGCTTCTATTGAGGTGTTTTCTTTTTTTTCATCAATGAATATTTTAATATTTTTACGTTTTAATATGCGTTCCAAAAGGTAAGTAACAAGCTCATGAAACCCAATTTGCACCATTTTTTTAATAAAAATGAGGAAGAAAGGTGATACATACCAATCACAAAGACACATAAAATAGCTTACATTTTCCACTGAGATTAAATTAATTAAAAATTCCACTGAAACTTCACTTCCACTGAAGTTTTTCTACCCTGGAGACAGCCATCCAGCTCCTTTTTCTCCAAAATCTGACACCCATTGCCAGGACCCAAAAGCAGCCTACTCTCTCCCACCCTTTACCAGTGTCTTTCTGTCTTCTTTTTTTTTTTTTTTTTAAAGATTTTATTTATTTATTCGACGGAGATAGAGACAGCCAGCGAGAGAGGGAACACAAGCAGGGGGAGTGGGAGAGGAAGAAGCAGGCTCATAGCGGAGGAGCCTGATGTGGGGCTCGATCCCATCACGCCGGGATCACGCCCTGAGCCGAAGGCAGACGCTTAACCGCTGTGCCACCCAGGCGCCCCGTCTTTCTGTCTTCTTTTTTGATCTTTAATCAACTTTTTCTATTAGAACAGATTAAGTTTTACAAGACAATTGTAGTACAGAAAGTTCTCACATGCCTCACATCTAGTTTCCTCTATTGTTAACAGCTTACATTTGTTACATAAATACCACATATTTGTTACAATTAGCGAACGAATATCACAGTATTGACGTGTTATTTCTAACTAAAGTCCATACCTTATTCAGATTTCCTTAGTTTTTACTTAATGTCCTTCTCTGTTCCAGCATCCCATGCAGAACACCTCATTACATTTAGTCATTTTGTCAACTTAGGCTCCTTGAAGTGGTGACAGTTTCTTAAGACTTTCTTTGTTTTTGATGACTTTGACGGTTTTGAGGAGTACTGGTATTTTGTAGAATGTCCCTCGGTTGGGATTTGCTTGATGTTTTTCTCATGTAGACTGAGGTTAGGGAGGAGGACCACAGAAATAAAGCTTTATTTTCATCACATCGTATCAAGAATGCATACATCAACATGACTTACCCCTGTTGATGTTGGTCTTGATCATCTGGTGGAGATGGTGTTTGTCAGATGTCTCTGCTGTGGAGTTCTCTTTTCCCCTCTTTCCATATTGTACTCTTTGGAAGAAAGTCACCATACACAGCCCACTCATAAAGAGTAGGGAGTTACATTTCACTTCCTTGTGGGCTGAGTATCTACATAAATTATTTGGAATTATTCTGCATGGGACTTTTGTCTTCCTGTTTATTTATTTATTCCATTATTGATATCAGTATGGACTCCTGGGTATTTATTTTACATTTTGGATTGCAATCCATGACTGCTTTATTCACTTTGTTGCTCATATTTTTACAGCTTTGACCATTGGGAGCTGTTTCATTTGTCTCCTATGTCCTGTTTGACCCCATTACTGTGGCTTTTCTGTTTTTGTTTTGTGAGCACGTTACTTTCTGGCACTACAAGATGTTCCAGGTTCATATTGTCTATTTTCTGTGCCAGTCCTGGAATCAGCCATTTCTCCAAAGAATGCGGATTTCCTTTTATTGGAGAATGGCATTAGAAAGCCAGATGGAAGCTAGCTGTGCTTACTGCTACTGGGATTCCATTTTTCTTTTCAGCTTTACAGTTATATTTTTTATCTTCAAGACTTGTTATGCTTCCTTGCCGTAATAGCCTGCCGTCATTTTATCAATGCAATGGAGGAATAAGAATTATAAAAATATATATACAGAGGAAACAGGGGAGGGAGAAGAAGCTCTTTTGTTTTTTTTTTTTTACTCAGGTTTATTCACTCTGAATGTTCTGTTCACACTGCTGAGTATTTTTATATATCTGGTAATTTTTTGCTCTGCTGATATATATGAACAGTTGTTCAGAAAAATAATCTGAACTGAGATGGGTCCCAATGGAACCTGTGTAAGCCAATGCAATTTCTTTCTGTCCTTAACAAAAATAGAAGACACATTTAGATGTATACTTTTTCTTTAGCAGCTGAGAGATTGAGTACTTTGTTCAGCACAGGGATAGTGCAGTCAGTGCAGGGAGTTACTTGGGTGGAATTTCACCTTATGTCAAGAGCCAGGTCTCCTTCTGGTCTTGGAAGTTGCACATCAGCCAGCACAGAGTCGCTCTCTGGTCTCCTTCTCCAAGGAGATAGGGCTCTATGCAGCAGCACTTTACGATTGTAGTGGGATCCACTGCCTGTGCACCCCCTCAGATTGGCTGACTATCGAGTTGGCCCTAAATGCAAACTATTGGCTTCTGTCTCTGTTTCTACTAATCTTTGCTGCTCCCTTGGGGGAGTTTCTGACTCCAAGTCAGTTCCTGACTCAGTCTTTCTCCCCGCAATCAAGGCAAGCTCTGCTCCCCCTCCACGACTAGTGACCGGTTCTAGAAACCCAGCCCAAGTTAGAGGCCAGGCTTCTCACCACCTATTCACAAACCTACCATATTACTTAGACCTCCAAGGTCATTCAGCTAGTGAGAGACAGTCAGGATTCAACCCATTCTCTTTGCATTATCATTCTGCCTCAGAGGCTGACCATTAAAGTAAATAGTTAATTCAAACTCTACACTCAAACACTATTCATGGATTATTATTTCCATAGTCTAGATAATCCAGTTTGATTAAATAGATAAAGTGGAACAGAGAAGATGAATAAAATTCGTACTGTGGTCACAGTCACAACTGGAAGTGGAGGTCACAGTAGGGGTGGTGGGCACCAGGAATTCAGAACAATGGTGGGTAGATGCAGAAGGACATGGGCCTCATGCCCACCCCAAGGGTTTATTTCAAAGCTCCTTTTGGTGGAAAAGGAAGCTCTATCTCTGGTTCCACTTCTGCTGTATCCAGAGCACCTGGGACACCAAGAACAGTACCCAGTAGAGGCCCCACCCACAAAACCATGTGCTTTGGTGTCTGTCTGAAAGAATGAGAGACAGATCTCTTTTCCAAGTTGATTTCAGAAAAAGATAAGCAAAACAAAGACAGAAACATTGCTCTGCTTCTCATGATGCTTCATAAGAAGCAGGGTAAGGACCCTGTGGAGTACCTCTAAAAGTTCTCAGTAATATTGGGGGATCTCCAAATCACCAGTGTTCATTAGTTCAGTCATCCTGATGGGGTTTCAGTTTGGCTCAAAGAGCACAGCATTCTCTGAATAGACCATCATCTAAAGTAAAAATGGTGACACAATTTTATGAAGTTTTGTTACCACGGGCCCTTTAGATAAGGTATTTTAAAAATTATTATTATTAATTTCAATTTGTCTTCATTGTCCTTCTAAGGAGGAGTTGAGGGTTTGTGGCAGGGTCAGGGTCGGGATCAGAGTGCGGGTTAGGATCTTTTACAGTCCTGACCTCCTGGGAACATTTGATTCCACTGAGTGCTCGCTTTCTCTGGAAACTTGCTCCTCTCATGGCTTCAGTGACACCACGTGCTCTTGACTTTCTTCTGACGTCATACACCATCTCTCTGTATGCTTTGCTGGCTCCTTCCCTCCTTTTCAGCCTCTCCATACTGGGTTTCCCCAGTACTCAGCTCTTCTGTATCATGACATAGATGTCTCCTTCATTCCTGGCTTTGCCCCATGCACATGCTGATGACTCTCAAATTATATCTCTTGCACTGACAGCTTCACTGGGCTACAAACTATAAACTTGCATTACAAGTGTAATATATTTAAATATCTCCAGATTTTGTTTCCCTGTGGAGAATCATATCACCACTTCTCACACTCCCTCAGCCGTCAAGGTTTAGCAGTGAGACCAGAAAGAATTTTTGTATGTTTCAGTATAGTAGGATTCGGTATATGAAGAGAAGATTGCCACCTGACTTTGCCGGCTGGGCTATAAAGCCCACGGCAGGAGAGGAAGGGACCAAGAGGAATGCAAGTTGGAAGCCCACGCCTTGTGGTATTAAGGGATTATAGGGGAAAGAAGGTAGGGCAAAAGAGGCCGAAGGAGACACAGGGGTGCTGATCTTCCCTCTCTGAGTGTCCACGTAGACAGAGGGAGGTGTGTTATCTCTCTTGAGGACAATGCGAAGTGTCCTTGCCCATTTTACTTTGGAAGCTCTGAATGGAGAGCCTCACCTAACTAGCCTTTATGCCAATCTTGGTGTTGGGGAGCAGATGGTGGATGAAGATATCTGAGTATGGCACCGTCCGGTAGAGATGGGCTGGATGTTAGCTCTCTAAATCTATCCCCAGTTCCCATGTGGTGAGGATAGAACTCAGAAATTCCCACATGTTGGCAATGTGTCCATGGGTCATGGCTGGATAGGGAGCTAGTAAACATCCACAGGGCCAGGGTGGGTGTTTGGGCCAGGAATTGGGTGGAGAGTATGGTAGACACCCAGACAGGTGTACAGGGCCAGCCAGCATGAGACTGAGTCAGCCAGAGAGTCTCAGAGCCCTCACCAAGCTCTCATCAAGCTACACTGGCTGCCAGCGTCAGCAGTGAATGCCAGCAGGGCAAGCAGGGACCAGGCCTATGGGGATGAGGTGCATTGCCGTAGAGGCCACAGGAGGTAGAAGATGCCAGAAGATACAAAGACTCCTTCCAGGCACAGCTGGGCAGGGGGCACCAGGGTCTCCTACCACCTTGAGGGAGAGAAGTGTTCAGGGATGGAAATCTGAGAGTTTGAACCTATTTAAAATCTTCTGTTGGATGAAGAATACCAGTCTAGACTAACTCTAGTTCCCTCCCTCTGCCTGCCTCTGGTCCCCAGAGGGTCAGGCATCATGAGGAAGACCTGAGAAGAGGCTATAATTTCTTTATACTCTGGAATCACAGATTCCCTTGGCTCATACATCTGATTGACATCTAGCATGTATCTTAGCCCGAATCTAGCTCGAAATGAATTCTTGCCCTCTCTCCTAAAAAGAACCGTGGTCCACTCCCAGTTTTCCCTACCTCAGTCAGTGACAGCACCGTACCCCATGGGTTTAAGGTTCACCATTGATTTCTCCTTTCCCCTAACCCTCCCATCTAATGCATCAGTAAGCTCTGCCAGCTCTACCTCCAGATATATTCTAGGCCCACTTCTCTCTTTCTCCACTATCATTTTATCCTTGCAAAGATTACTCCAGTACCTTCCCCTCTGTTCTCATTCATGCACATCTTGTCACTTGTATGTAATAGAAAAAGATACCCCTCTGTACAGGTGAATATAGCCCCAGGCTGGACATAGGGCCTGGTATATGGCACAAAGGCTAGATTTCAACCCCCCACTCACCCTCTCTGCCTAGCATCATTGTGTGGGATCCAAGCTACAAAAGAGCCAGTAACCCTCCTCATTCCTGTGCTCCTCCTTAGGATACTTTATCCACCTGTACCCAGAGTGATCTTTTTAAAACATAAATCAAATATCACTGCCCTGCTCGAAGACCCTCAACAGCTTCCTCAAACCCTTAGACAGAGTGTCAGTTTCCCACCATGCCTATGATGTTCTGCATGCTGGGACCCCTGCTTCCATCTCTAGCCTTGTCGCACTTGCTCATAGCCATTTTTTCTTTTCCTCTCTACAATGCCAGTCCATCGTTTGGGCTCTTGCTATTCTCAGACTGGTAAATGCAGGCTGGCTCCTTTCCTTCTTCCAGGTTTGGGCTCAGTTGGCACCCCCTCAGTAAGGATTTTCCCACGTGACCCTATTCATATTACCATCCTCCCATACCCTTGACCATATTACCTGTGTTGCTTTCTTGATAGCAAATATGAACCCGCAAATCTTCTTTTTCATGTTTTCATTCATTTGTTCCTTGTCTCTCCATTCTCATGCAAGAATAAAAGTTCCGAAAGCAGGAACCATTTCTGTAGGGTACAACTCGGCTTTCAGAGTCTGGAACAGTGAATGGCACATATTTGTTGAATAAACCCTTGAATTAAAGAATCAGTGGTGAAGACTGCATGTGGTGCTATTGTAGGCATCTTAAAAGGACTGCATGTTGCTGACCAGCAAAGCTAAGATTTTAGTATTTCTCCAAGAGCCAGCATTGTGGCCCTACCGACACACGCACGCCAGCAATTTGCTGCATGGCGATTAAGCACTCACACTATTAAGTGTTTCAAGAATACATGACATCAAAAGTTGATGTCACTGCCATCAGTGACCCTAAACAAAATTCATACTTAATTTTTACAAATCTTTCAAAAGTTCAAAAACAGTTTCTATAACTTACTCTGCATAGAAAATAAAACTATTGACAGAAAGATCAATAAAACCCACTTATAAGTGAGATGAGATCTTCTAGATTACCATATAAGTTAGGCTGAAGATTTCTGACCTAAAGAAAACCTAATTTTAATAAATAATATGTACAATATATACTATTTTGCTAATTCAGTCAGGGTGTTAGTGAAATATCTCCCCCTTTCATTTTTATAGTGTTTAAATTTCAGCTGAAGATAGCATGATGTAAAAGAAGCCTCTTAGCTGCCTGGTTATGATGCTGTCGGACCTTGGCCTTCCATTACTCAATCTAAAACCAGGAAAGATCAAGTTTTAAAGCGGTGGAGTACCTTTACAAGGCCATGAGAAACACATTCTTTTGATGATCATCTTATTTTCTGACTCTGAAACTTTTTTTTTTCACCATTTCTCTGTATCCTGTTTGTGGTTTAAAAATTCTGATCACAAAAAATGATATAACATCCACTAAACAATAATTCAAATAGAATAATCTTCACATCTATTCATCATCAAGTGTTCAAGTTTCCTAAAACATTATTCATCGTGTTACTAAATTCAGGAACTGGCGACTTTCACACAGTTTACTCTAATGTGTAGCCCTCGTAAATGAGTGTTAATGATCGTGATTAAGCCTGTTGTAACCAGTTCACAGAAGTGCTACAATCAGGGTATTTATCAAGGGTCACCGCTGTGAGTTAATTCATTTGCTCCGAATAGTCAGTGCTACTAAGACGGGCTCATGATCTGTGGCTCTAGCTTGAGGTTTCTTCTGTTCAGTTGAGAAAAAGCAGTGGTTGCATAGTAGACGGGGTTTCACAGACATATTGTAAGACTGCTACAAGACATGGTAAAATATAAGCTCTGTTCAACAAGAGAAAATAACAGTTAATTTTTACTTGAAATGCACTCTACTTTTCTTCGTCTTTCCTCTTTCTCTTCCTTCTTGTCTCCCTTCCTTCCTTCTCTCCTCCAGTACCTATTAAATTTCGCCTATGCATGAAGCCACTGTGAGGTAACTACACATGGACACATTCATGGAAGAGCCTATTGTCATGCCTAGAACAAAGCAGACTGTTCTGGGGCCGGGGGCGGGGGGAGAGTAGAATCGAGTATATGATTTCTACCTTTGATCCTGACACAATTGAATCTTTTATTTGAACTTAACCTAGACACAAGTCAATTAGTCTAAGCTCTCTTCTTGTGTCATGGAAGCCTTAGTAAATGATTCGCCATCTTTTGTTTACATGAATGAATGGATTTTGCCATGATGCAGTATGGCATGAAAGAAGACCTGTACTATCACTCAGAAAATGCTGGATAATTCACAAGACAGTATATATAAAGCACAGTGTAATAGGAAATGCATTAGAATGGAAACTCTTAGACCTGATTTCAAGTCCAAATTTTGTCCCCGGTGTGCTTTGTGACCTTTTGTCAGTCATTCCCTTCATATGAACCTCACTTTCCTCATTTGAAAAATTAGAGGATTCTTTTAATCAAAAGTGACAGAAACCTAGCCAAAACTAGTTCAGGCAAAAAAGAGAATTTTTTTTGACTCAGGTATCTTCAGGCATGGCTAGATCCAGGTATCAGACAGTATAAAAGGAACACTATCTTTCTCTCAGCTCTGTTTATCTCTTTGTTGGCCTTATTTCCCCTCCGATAGATGGTCTTCTGCCATGGGCCCAAGGGAAGGAGCCACTGTAACTTCAGGCTTGTATCACCCTAGCTTATTAGCTCCAGAGAAAAGGAATTTTATTTCCCAAGATCTAGATACTAGTCTGAGGGAAGAACTTAGATTGGGTTTGCTTTGGTCCTCTATCTATCCTTTTGACCTATTTCCATTGCTAGGGAGTAGGTACCATCACTGGCCAAATATGGATCACGTGTCTATCACTGAAATCAGGTTGGGGGAGGGATCTTCTTGGTTCCTGCCCTTGTTCCATCTCTGGGCAAAGAAAGGAACTAGAAAGTCTTGGGATAGCACAAGGGTGTTCTTAGCCTTTCGAGATAATCTGTTTCTCCAAGTCTCTGCTACATTAGGAGATACTGAACCAGTGAGCCATTTTACCTTTAAAGCAAAACTATGTCCATTTGCTTTGCTCATCCATCTGCCCTGTCCTAACAGGTGACAGTAAATTTGGATACTTACTAGGAGGGTTTCTAAGTCCCAAAGATATGAAATGCTTGCCGAAAATGAAGTGGCTAGCTTATGATGAAGTCTGGGCTGAAACTCACATCTGCCTTCTCCCATCCAACGTCCTCTTCATACCACCAGGCATTTTCTTTGGTCGATCAATCAGATAATACTGATTTACCATCTATGCCTGTGGCCATGGGGCTAATGTAGTTTAGGGTTGGATGACAGATTAGTTCCTCCTGGGTCTACTTGAAAACTTTTTATTATACAATCTGTATTCCTAGAACATGGGCATTTTTAGAGCATCCTGGTCGACAGGCCCAGTCAAATATTACTGTTTCAGATTCAGAGGATGTGCAGAATGACTATGCTGAATCACAGGGCCTTTTACAAGAAATGCAGGCCAGTCATTTCCAAGCACACACAAAATCAAGATATGGAATGTGCACCGAGGAGATCGCAGGCCAGCAGTTAACTCTTTGGAACCTTAATTTCCTTAACTGTACAATGGGAAAGTTAGACAAAGTGACTTCTAAGGCCCTCCCAAAGTCTGTGAGTACATGCTGAAGGCCTGTTGAATTTCCTTCAGACTTTAGGCCCGTAGGCAGAGATAATAATTTTAATTAATTTTAATTTTAATGTTAGTAATTATAGTAAGTAGACCAGGTACGTGCGCGGGGTGCAGGGGCTGTGAATGTCTGTCCTCCTTGGCTTTATCTCCAGGGCACTGGCAAAGTCCTGTCCCCTAAAGCAGAGGCTGGACCTGGCCTGTTGATTCCTGATACTTCACTGCTGGCCCTTCATTCACTTTGCCTCTGGCTTTCCTCTCTCCAAAAGGACATTATCACAACCTAGCAAGAGGCAGCTTGTTTCATCTGTGATCAGCGGCTTCTTGGATGCCAGCTTTGAAAGGAAGAAGAGTGAAGGTCCTGGGCTTCTGAGGAGGGGATTGAAAGTGCAAGGAGTGGGCCCTTAGGAGGCCAGGGTTCCAAAGCCACCGTCTGAACAGCTGGCAAGTTTGCAGGGGCTCGGTCTCCTAAAGAGCACTTCTCTTTTCATTGTACGTGTGGTCAACACCAAGTACTGTGGCACTCACACTTTGACCTCAGGAAAACACTCTTGGTTAACCGCCAAGAGTCAGCCCTACTTCCTTCTCAGAGCCTTCCCTGACTAATGTATTCAACCGTGACATGCCCACGTAGACTAGAAGAACCAAGTGAGGTTAGCTGAGGTAAATGACCTGCCCAGGGTCACCATGTTGCTCTGTTGACAGTCTACAAGTCATTTCACTTTTTTCTTATGCTAATAAGCCAGGCAATAATAGACTTTCTAAAGCTCAAGTGACGTACTGTAAATGTCAGGCTCCTTCTTGGGCACATCTGCATTTTCTGTTCCAACACAAGGGTGTCAGAAGCTGAGAGATCTTGAAGCTGCGAAGCCTTCTGCTGCCACCTGATGTATAATAGAGATGTAGAAGTACGTGTAATTATGCTGCTTTTTTGGGGGGACACATTTTAAGGTGTTCCAGTGAAAGGTGTTATTTAATACTTAATTTCTGAGAAATATAAAATGTATAATGATTATATGCTGTCCTTAGGCTAAAATGGGAGATTTCTATCTGGAATTCTCTATTGGTGCTTGTGCTGCCTTTCCTGGAAAGGGACTGGGGCATGGCAGTGACAGGTCATACCAGCCTATCTACAGGCTCATTTTACCTATCCACCCATCCACACCCATCCATCTTCTGTCTACTGGAACAAAATTTAATGTACTGTAACAAGACATTTACATTAAGTACCCGCTGTGTGCCACGGCACCATCTAGGTCGTGCAGATGCACCAGAAAACAAAACAGGCAAAGATTTCTGCCTGCTTGGAGCTTACATTTTAATGTGAGTGACACAGAAGCAAAACATGTAGTGTCTCGTATAGTGGTTAGTGAGAAAATAAAACAGCCAACATTTGAGTAAAGCCCTGAAAGAGAAGAGGGAGTGAGTCTTGGCAGTACCTTTAGAAAGAGCATTCCAGATAGAGGGAAAAGTGAGTATGAGGGCCCCAAGACAGGAGAACACCTGGAGGGCTTGGGGGACAAGGAGGAGGCCCTTGTGACTGGAGTAGAAGGAAGGAGGGAAGGAGGAGGTGGGAGAAGATGAAGTCAAAGAGGTGCGGTGGGCAAAACAGATTAAGGGGAGCTTTCATAGGTGCTGTAAGGATTGCCTTTTACTTTGAGGGCAAGGATGCCACTGGATGTTTTTGAGTAAAGGAGTGACATGACCTAACATTTGAACAGGATGACTCTGGCTAGTGCCTTAAGATTATATTGTAGTAGTGAGAGAGGAATCAAGGAGGCCAGGTAGGAGGCCACTGGGCCCTCCAGGTGAGAGAGGAGAGTGGGTTGGACCAGGATGGTGGTAGTAGGGGCAGTGAGAAATATTCACATTCTGGACACATTTTGAAGGTCGAACTGAGAGGATTTGCTGACAGATCGTACAGAAGATATGAAAGAAAATATGGGAGTCAAAGATGATTGCAAAGTGTGCCTTAGCAACAGAAATCATGGCATTGCTATTTCCTGAAGTAGGAAAACCACAAAAGAGGCAGGTTTTGAAGGAGAAGAGCTGGAAGTTGCTTTGGATATAAGTATGAGATGGCCTTTGGAGCTCCAAGGGAAGTCAAATAGAGAATTGGATATAAAAGTCTGGAGTTCAAGAGAGAGGTCAGGACTGGAGATACACATTTGGGAGTCAGTGACATAGAGTTTGAGCTTAAAGCCACCGGAAGGGATGACATCAGCCAGAGAATCAGCACAGGCAGAGAGAAGCGCTCCTGAACTGAGCTGGGGGCACTCTCACGCTGAAAGGTTGAGAAGATGGGGCACCAGCAGAGGAGCGGAGTGGCCAGAGCAGCTGGGGAAAGACGGGAGATTGCGTCCACAGCCCTTCACCATGGGGCAGGACATAATTAAACAGTGCGCTCAAAAGCTCATTTTACATTATTGTCCTCTTTCTAGAAAAATGTCGGATTTGGGCTGGGAGTCAGACAAGCTAAAGCTACAAGAATAGGATAATATGATGTCATCAGCTCAGAGAAATCTAACTGGGGATGCCTTCCCATTATGTTTCCTACTTTATAGCACCCTGAAGTTTAAAAGTTGAAGCATTTTACTTAAAAACTATTTGGGTATATTTTCCTGCATAATTCAGGAGAAGTCATTACCATTCTCAACATATTTCTGTGGAATAACAGCAAAAAAAAAGTAAATTTAGGCTATTTGAAAGTAGGTTTTATGTAACTTCCAGAATATAGGGGAACCTGAGTTTGTGAAAAGGACTTTTGGTCAAATCCATTGACCTCGTGGTCAAATTCATTACCTTTTATGGTTGGATCATGTTCTAGTTCTATACCGAGAACAATTAGGAAAAGGCTAGAGAAGCTATTAATGTTGGATAAGAAATTCTGAGATTTATTAATGGTTTTAGCACAGTTTCTAGTTACAGGCATACCTCATTTTATTGTGCTTCACTGTATTGGAGCACATTTGCAGATATTGTGGGGGGTTTTTGTTTTGTTTTTTATTTTTTTATAAATTGAAGGTTTGTGGCAAACCTGTATCCACCACGTCTATGGGCGCCATTTTCCCAACAGCATTTGCTTGCTTCATGTCTCTTAATTTTTGGTAATTTTTGAAATATTTCAAACCTTTTCATTATTATTATATTTGTTATGGGATCTATGATCGTTGATCTTTGATGTTACTATTGTAATTGTTTTGGGGTGCCATGAACAGTGCTGATATAAAATGGAAGACTTAACTTGATCAATGTGTGTATTCTGACTGCTCTATGAGCTAACCGCTTCCCTGTCTCCCTGTCCTTGAGCCTTCGTATTCCCTAAGGCACAGCAATACTGAAATCAGGCCGATGAATAACCCTACAATGGCCTGGAAGTGTGCAAGTGAAAAGAGTCATGCATCTCTTACTTTAAATCAAATGCTAGAAATGATTAAGCTTAGTGACAAATGCATATTGAAAGCTCAGAGAGGCCCCAAACTACGCCTCTTGCATCAGTTAGCCAAATTATGAATGTAAAGGAAAAGTTCCTGAAGGAAATTAGAAGTGCTCCTCCACCGCAGAAACGAATGATATGAAAGCAAAACAGTCTGCTGCTGATAGGGGTCAGCTTTACTGGCCTGGGTAGAGAATCAAACCAGCCAGAGCACTCCCTGAAGTCAAAGCCTCTGCCAGAGCAAGGCCCTCATTCTCTTCAATTCTGTGGAGGCTGAAGTAGGTGAGGGAGCTGCAGAAAACGAGTTTGGAGCTGGCAAAGCTTGGTTCGTGAGGCTTAAGGAAAGAAGCTGTCTCCAGAACATCAAAGTGCAAGGTGAAGCAGCAAATGCTGATGGAGAAGCTGCAGCAAGTTCTCCAGAAGATCCAGCTCAGATAATTCATGAAGATGGTACACCAAACAATGGGTTTGCAATGTAGACAAAACAGCCTTCTGTTGGAGGAAGATGCCATCTAGGACTTCCATAGCTAGAGAGGAGAAGTCAATGCCTGGCTTCAAAGGACAGGCTGATTATCTTGTTAGGGGCTAATGCAGCGGGTGACTAAGTTGAAGCTAATGCTCGTTTACCACTCCAAAAATCCTCGGGCCCTCAAGATACTAAAGGTACTCTGCCTGTGATCTCTAAATGGAACAACAAAGCCTCGATGATAGCATGTCTGTTTATCACACGGTTCACTGAATATTTTAAACCCCTGTTGAGATGTACTGCTCAGAAAAGAAAGATTCCTTTCAAAATATTACCGTTCATTGACAGTGCACCCGGGCACACCAGAGCTCTGAAGGAGATGTACAACGAGATTAATATTGTTTTCATGCCTGCTAACACAACATCCATTCTGCAGCCCATGGATCAAGGAGTCATTTTGACTTTCAAGTCTTATTCTTTAAGAAATACATTTTGTGGGGGGGCGCCTGGGTGGCTCAGTCGTTGAGCATCTGCCTTTGGCTCAGGGCGTGATCCCGGCATTCTGGGATCGAGCCCCACATCAGACTCCTCTGCTGGGAGCCTGCTTCTTCCTCTCCCACTCCCCCTGCTTGTGTTTCCTCTCTTGCTGGCTGTCTATCTCTGTCAAATAAGTAAATAAAATCTTTAAAAAAAAGAAAGAAAGAAAGAAATACATTTTGTGGGATGCTTGGGTAGCTCAGTCAGTTAAGCGTCTGCCTTTGGCTCAGGTCGTGATCCTGGGGTCCTGGGATCGAGCCCTGCATCGGGCTCCCTCCTCGGGGAGTCTGCTAATCTCTCTCCCTCTGCCCCTCCACCCAACTTGTGTGCTTCTCTCTCTCCATCAAATAAATAAATAAAATCTTAAAAAAAAAAAAAGAAATACATTTCATAAGGCTATCGCTGCCGTAGATAGTGATTCTTCTGATGGATCTGGGCAAAGCAAATTGAAAACCTTGAAAGTATTCACTATTCTAGATTCCATTAAGAACACTGGTGATTCATGGGAGGAGGTTAAAACTTATCGACATGCACAGGAGTTTTGAAGAAGGTGTTTCCGGCCCTTATGGATGACTTTGAGGGTTTCCCGACTTCCATGGAGGAAGCCACAGCAGATGTGGCAGGAACAACAAGAGAAGAGGAGTGGAAGTGGAGCCTGAAGATAGTACTGAACTGTTGCAATATGATGATAAAGCTCAAATGAGTGAAAAGAAATACAGCATGGAATACTACAAATCGTTCGTGGAAAGAAGAGTCCATCAGTGTGGCAAACATCACTGTCATCTTATTTTAAGACATTGTCACAGCCCCCTGTGACCTTCAGCATCCACTGCCCTGATCAGTCAGCAGCCATCCAGCACGGAGGCGAGACCCTCCAGCAACAAAAAGATGACAACTCACAGCAAGCTCAGGTGATGGTTAGCATTTTTTAGCAAGAAAGTATTTTTTAAATTAAGGCATGTACATTTTTTTATACATAAGGCTGTTGCACACTTTAAAATAGACTACAGCGTAGTGTAAACATAACTTCTCAACAATGTGAGCAGTAGTGAACGTTATTGTTGCGAGCACCTTGCTGTGTGGCCCAGATGCTTGCGTGGCTCGCAGTTCTTTTGTACTCTTTTCCGACCTGGTTTGGGGACCATCGTCACTGACGGCAAACCTTTATGTTCAGATTTGTGGGTCCCATTTTTTCAGTGTCCTCCTCAATAACTTCTGGGAAACCAAAACAGTGATTCGAGTCCATTTATTGTGATATTTGTTTTATCACTGTGGTCCAGAACTGAACCTGTACTATCTCCAAGGCATTTCTGTAGTTAATTTAAGGAAATGCAGTGAAATTAAATCGAGGAGTCAGTGAAGTAGTTGCACATCAGCACCACCACTTGTGAAAAGCGACCTATATATGTCATTCTACAAGTGTAATTTTTTGTGGATTTTTCTGGATTAAAAATGAAAACTCCATCCCCAAGGGAAATACATCAATCTAATAAGAGTTTGACTGGATTCTCTCCTGAAGCACCTGTATAACTATCCTGCTAAAAGTGACGACTCGCTTTCAGGATATGACTCAACACAATTTGCTCTTAATGAAACACACTTCATTCAGTAGTGGACGGTGTCGTGATTTCCTCTCAAAGATTTGATAAGTTCCCTAAAGGTAAGAAGGTGTGATTGATGTTGATAAAGGAAAATGAGTAACTAAATTTTCTCTCAAGAGAAAACCTCTTTTATGAAACACAAGGACAAAGATGCTTATTAATAAGGATTTTGGAATCTAAATACACTCTTAACTATGATTCAACCCAAAGGGATATATATCCTGTGAATCATCACGGCGGGAAGAAAATAGCTCCAGCTCTCACACATGAGATGTGCTCCCTCCTTCGGGAGGAAAGTCATTCCCAAACCTAGAACGTTGTGCATTCTCAAAACACTGGGCTTTTCCCAAAGCCCATCTTAGATCCCACACCACCCTAAGTACTAGAAAGACATGTGGTCAAGAAAGTGGTTTTACTTAGATTGTTATTGGTACATGTTTTGCATACTTCATCCTATTTTGGGAAGGCTCAAATAAGAATACTCATATGAAAGATTTGAAGATATAACTCTCCCTGTGAATGTTGAGCTTTATACTTTAACTCAGTATAGAGAGTCTATACAGGGAAATGGAAAAATGAGACTTGCTGTGCTCTGTTTTAATTTCTACTATTGCAATAACTGTAATTACCACCACTGTCAAGCAGCCTCACGGTAGGGGTGGGTGTGTGTGTTCAGCGGCCATGTGAGTTTCCTGTATGGTTGTTAAGCACCTGGCTGTGTTGCACGGATGACTGTGACTCACGTATGTTCTTTTGCACTGTTCTCTGTCCTGGATTGGTTACCATCTTTGTAGATTGGCAAACCTTGTTCATGGTTGTGAGCCTGTTTTTCAGAGTCTCCTTAATAACTGAGTAACAAAGAGCTGCCCTATTTCTGTTTGGGTACTTGATTAGTGTGTTTGCAGGCAGTTTATTGCTATCCTGTGGCATTTTAAATATTACTTCTATGAAATATCATAGTATTGTTTTCTATTTCCTCTGACAGTTCTGTTTTATGATCTCATTGTAATTGACTGGCAATACAGTATATTCCTTCTGTTAATGAATAATCGTTAAAAAACACTGGAGCATTTTCTCTCTAAAACCAATAAGTTAAATTAAATAGCTATGTACTTAATTTCCAATTTTAAGATACGTCGTCTTTCTTTCTTTCTTTCTTTCTTTCTTTCTTTCTTTCTTTCTTTCTTTCTTTCAGATTTTATCTATTTATTTGACAGAGAGAGCAAGAGAACACAAGCAGGGGAAGCAGTAGAAGGAGGGAGAGAAGCAGACTCCCCACTGAGCAGGGAGCCCCATGCAGGACTCAATCCCAGGACCCTGAGATCATGACCTGAGCTAAAGGCAGATGCTTAACCATCTGAGCCACCCAGGTGCCCCTGATATGTCGTTTTTAAAAGATTTTGAAGTAACACAGGAAAACTTGCCATAAACAAGGAAATTTAAATTTGTAACTTGAAATTCGAGTTTACTGCTTTTGATAAGAAAAGTAGCTCAGTGTTAAAATGTTCCTTTAGTTAAAAAAACTAAGGAATTTTCATTTTTGTTAATGACTCCTTTTTGAAATGCCCTCAGAAATGGCTGGTCACCACAATAGCTGTAAAACATGACCTACTAACCTACTTTAATTAAATGACCTGGAATGACTGTCCCTGTTTCTCTCAGTGATCCCAGATTTGTGCTGACAATCAAATTAATGAAACAGGTTTTGCCTTTCAGAAATAAAACAACTGCAACAAAATTATCTCTAGATTGATAGAGTATTTACATGAAATGTTTAGTTAAATAAGAAAATAAATGCATTTGCTTTTTTTTTTTTTTTTTTAATTAGTCTCCATGCCCAGTGTGGACTCCAGTGCTGGGCTTGAATTCATGATTCTAAGATCAAGACCTGAACTGAGATCAAGGGACTGATGCTTAACTGACTGGGTACCACCCAGGTACCCCCATTTGCTCTTTTTTTTTTTTTTTTAAAAAAAAACACAAAACAATATGTATTTGCAGAATTTTTTTACTTGAGTTATAGCTTGTAAAACTAAGTAATCTACAAAGTTGGAAAACAATTCAATGTTACATTTCATTTTAAAGACTGCATTGTGAAGACTTGATTAGAAAAGCATTAGTGAAAAGCAACAGGTTAAAAACAGTTTTTCTTCTTTGTTTTAAGAAATGAAAAGTTCAGACCCATGAAAGGGTACAAGACAAAGCTACTTCACACCGGCTAGAACGTGATGTTAATGAAATCTTGGGATCCACGCAAACCTCTTGATTTTATTCATTCTTCAAAACAGGGTGATGGCTTAGAATCAATGTTGTCAGTGATGACTAACCCTGACCCATTTAGAGATGCTTATTTCATAATTCCCCCTATTTACAGGCACTTCCTACTGTGTTTGAATACAGTGCAAACAGCAGCAAGTTCATCCACATTTAGAGACACATGAGCTGGCATTCGTGATTTAAATGAATTGCCTTAAGGTTTCTGTAAAGTTAAATGCCCCCTTCTTTCCTTTGGGGAAACTTATTCTAAAAGAATATGAAGTAAAAGCTGAATCTTCAGAAAATACTGAGAATATTTAGAAAATAAGCTATATATCTTTTTAAATATTGAAAACCAAATTCTTTAAAGAAAGGCAGGATAGATCTTCAGAGCATATTTAAATGTATTGTAGAGTCAACTGGGACAAACTGTAACAAAGCATTTCTTAGAGTATCTATTTATGTAGGTATTCTGTTTGGCAATATGCAAGAGGAAAAAAGTGGGAAATGTACCTGAATTTTTCTCTGCCAGGTAAGTGGACAGTTTATATATTAAGGCAAATGTGGCATTTTTTTTTCTGCCACACTGTCAAAAATAAAGACTTTATATTAGATAGCAAATATTACTGATGCAATTCAAAGGCATGTGTCTTTCCAATACGATACAGAGGCAATTTCATTGTAGAGTTGAAATCATGAAATCATGTTGAATCAAATATGATTTAACACTGTGTGGTCAGGAATGATCCTTACCCAAAGAGAGGTCTGATCTTTACCCTCAGCTCCTGTGTTATGATCTAAGTCCTTGGAATGTTCTGCCTAGTAAGAGTATCTGTTTATGTGGGGCTTTGGGTCACACCAAATAGTCAAACAGTATGATTTATGTTGAGGGCTTTGGGCCAGGAGGTCTCATCTTAACCTCTGGAGCCTGGAGAATGAAAGTCAGCCACACAGTCAACCATGTCTGTGTGGCCAAGCCCCTGTAAAAACTCTGGACACCAAGGCTCGGGTGAATTTCCCTGCTTGGCAATACTCCACACATACTGTCATAGATTGTTGCCAGGAGAATTTAGCACTGTCTGTGACTCCACTGAGAGATGACAACTGGTAGCTCGCATCTGAAACTCTCTTGGTCTCTGCCCCGTGCATCTCTTTCCTTCACTGACTTTAATTTGTATCCTTTCACTGTAATAAATCATAACCGTGAGTATAACAGCTTTCAATGAGTTCTGTGAATTCTTACAGTGAATTATCAATCTGAGGGGGGTCTTGGAGACCCCTGCTATCTGCTGTTGGTGTCAGGGGTGACTGCATTCTGAGGGACTGCCCCTCCCCAAACTTTATATAACCCCCCCCCGAAATGAGATATCGTTGTATGCTTGAGAATATTTTTTTATTTTTAGGCAAATGTGGCATTTTGGTTGTACACTTTTACTAATGTGAAATTTTGGTTGCACACTTTTACTAATGTGACAGTCATTATGGGTGTTCTCAAACATTCCAGGTTTCTCCTTTCAGGCATGTGGTAGGATTGCATTTTCTCACCCACTTAAAGGTAGATGTGGCCATTTTGACTAGCTTTTGGTTCTAACATGTGGTTAGAAGCAGAAGCTGCAGTGTATTCATCCCACTCTCTCTTTCCCTCTCTGACAAATTGACAACTTTCTAGCTAGTAACTGCTCCATCATCCTTGGTCCCGGAATGAAGACAATAGGGACCAGAGCTTTCAGTTGAATTTGGAGAGAAATGTAGTATGACTGAGAAATAAACTTTGTTGTATTAAATCACTGTGATTTGCAGTTGTTTGTTCCTACAGCATAACTTAGACTAACCTCATTCAAACAACCAGAATCACTGTTTGTTCAAAGCATGACAAAATGACTATACAGAGATGCTGTTTTTTAAAAATTATTACTGGCATAATTCTGTGCTCCTTAGTTTGAAAGTAAGTATATCACAATTATTGGACCAATACTATTTTAGATATTGCCATATCTATCAAAATCTAAAATATTCTAACCAGCAATTCCATTTCTATAAATGTTCTTCAGTAATATTCATAGAAATGCAAGATATACCATCTTCACAGCATACTTAATAATAGCAAAAACTAAATGTCCAGCAATAGTTACAGGACTTGTGATGTTTCCATATAAAGGGAACTTCTCATTCAAACATTACCAAGTATGAGGCAACCTCTCATTCCAACCAAGATAGAGAAACAGGGACTAGATTTACCCTCTGTGAAAATACCAAAGTACACAATATGTGAAATAGGAGCTTTCAAGGCACAAGAGATCTGAAGCCTGACAAGTACCCCCGTTTTACTGTCTTGAGAGAGTTGTAGGCTGCTATCTAAGAAGAGAGAAGGAACCCAGACTCAGTTTTGTAGACTCCCTGAATTTAGGTATCAGTGATAGGCCACTAAGGGAGTATTTCGGGGAATACTTAGAGCACTAAAGCCCATTTAGAATAGAAGAAAGTGTCTTAAATCAATGTACTTTGCTTCTACCTTAAGAAACTAGAAAGAGAATATCATATTAAATCCAAAGTGAACAAAAGAGAAGAAATAAAGGTCAGAACTGAAATCAGTGAAATATAAAAGAGAAAAAACAATTCCAGAAATCAGTGAACCAAAACTGGTTCCTGGAGAAGATCAATAAAATTGATGATCCTTTAGCCAGACTGATGAGTAAAGAAGAGTGTACCAATATCAGGAATGAGAGAGGTGACATCCTCACAGATACTATAGACACAAAGGGGTAAATAGGATAATATTATGAACAATGTTATGCCAATCAATTTAACCACTTAGATGAAGTAGAGAAATCTCTTAAAAGACACAAACTTCTAAAGCTCATTCAAGAAGGAATAGATAACCTAAGTAAATCTACTAAAGTAGATAACTGAATTTGTAGATAAAAACTGTTCTGCAAAAAAAACTCCAGTCCTAGATGGCTTTGTTAGCTAATTCTTCCAAGCATTTAATGAGTACATAATACCATTTTTACATGCTGTTCCAGAATACTGAGGAGGAGGAAGTACTTCCCAACTTGTTCTATGGAACCAGCATTACTTGATATCAAACTCTGCCAAGGATATTACAAGAAAAGGAAATTACAAACCAATACCCCCCCACCATGAACATAGATGCAGAAATTCTAAACAAAATTTTAGCAAACTGAATTTAACAATTGGTAAAAAGATAATGAATTATGACTGAATGAGGTTTATCCCAGGAATGCAAGATTTGATTAACATTTGAAAGCAATCAATGTAACTCTCCATTTTAACAAATGAAAAAATAAAATCATAACATCTCAATAGTTACAGAAAAAGCATCTGACAAAAATCTAACATCCACTATTCATTAACCAAAAAAAGCTCTCAGCAAAGTAGGAATAGAAGGGAATCTCCTCAACCTGATGAAGGGCATCTATGAAAAGCCTATAGGTAACCACATTCTTACTGGTTAAAGAGTGAATGCATTCCCCTAAGATCAGGAACAAGCCAAGGATGTCTGCTTTCACCACTATTATTCAACACTGTACTGCAAGTACAGTGCCATCAGGCAAGGAAAAGAAATAAAAGGCATTTATATTGGAAAGGAGAAGGTTAAACTTTTTATTCACAGACAACATGATTGTCTATGTCGAAAATCCAATGAAATGTACTATATTCCAATGGAAGCTGCTAGAACTAATAAGTGATTTTAGCAAGGTTGCAATATACAAGATCAGTATAGAAAAATCAATTGTATTTCTACGTACTGGCAACAAACAATTAGAAATAACCTTAGTGTCCATCTTCAGGTGAATGGATACACAAACTGCAGTGTATCCATACAATGGAATACTACGCAGCAATGAAAAGAAATGAGCTATGATCCATCCAGTAATCTGGATGGATCTCAGTACAATTATGTTGAGTGCAAATAGCCAGATTAAAAAAGTACTACTCTGTGATTCAATTGATTCAATTTACATAAAATTTGAGAAAATGCCAACTAATGTATACCAGTGTCAGAAAGCTGATGTGGGAGGAGGAGTTGAAGGAGGGATTCCAGAAGGACATAAAACTTTTGGAAGATGTGCATATATTCATTATCTTGATTGTAGTGATTGTTTGAAGGGTGTCAAAAATTACCAAATTCTGCTTTAAGTGTGTGCAGTTTGTTCATTATACCTCAAAAAAGCATTTGAAAAAAAAAATGTCTGGGGGAAACTATGTGGGTCGATCTGGAACTATGTCCATGGTAAGCAAAAACAGAAGTTCCAAAACATTACGTATCTGACCTCAGGTTTTAAAAGAACTAATGATTAAAAAGTAATAGAACCCTTACCTCTGTGTACTTCTTTTGCGTGTACATATTGAAGGTCTGGCAGTTTACACAATAAACTATTGCAGTGGTTAGCCCCAGGGAATGAGATGTGGCACAGGACAGAGAGGTAATATAAATGTATTTCACACTGACCTGTTACCACTTTTGATATTTTAAGTTTCAACTATTTATATATTAATAAAGGGGGTGCCCTTTCCCCGGGGAGGCTTATTTCTAGAAACTGGAACTGTAAGTTCACCGTCAGTTGGTTGGCCATCAGTTTTATGGCACAGGTGGTCACAGAGGTGTAGCTGAAGACCAGCAGGCGGAAGACCGCCCACCCAGCACCTAAGGAGGCTGCCCCGGGACCTGGGAGCAGGTGCGCACCCGCGCGCGTGGACCTCCCGCGGGAGGGGGAGCTGGGCGCATGCGAGGCGGGGCGGGGCCAAGGCGAGGCCCGGCGAGGGACGCTGGCCGCCTCAGGGTCGCGCCTCCAGCTTCGCGGCAGCCCGTGGAGCGCCGTCGGGGTGGGCGGCCGCTGCCGAGCAGCTCCGGCCGCGGACGCAGGGACGCGCGCGGAACCCCCCGCGCTTACAGGCGAGAAAGTAGCAGTTCCTTGGGGTGGGTCGCGGTGGTCTTCGAGGGGTGCACCTCCGCAGACTTTGAGGGAGCCGCGGGCCGGAGCCGGGTCCTGGCTCAGGCGGCTGGCGATGTGGGGACGAGAGGCGCCGGCGGTCCGCCGCCTGCTCCGGGCACGAGGACGTGGCCGCCCCCCCGGGCCGCTGCCGACCCCGGCGCCGCTCGAGGCTGGGGGTGAGGGAAGCCCTGAGGAGCGACCCCACCCCAGACTCCCGGCCCGGCCGCCTGGCAATGCCGGCATTTGATTTGAGGGGGGCGGGGAGGGTGTCGTGTGGCAGGTGTTACAGCCTCGCGCGGTTCGCGTCTCACCGTGTGTGTTTTTCCACAGGGGTCTGCGCGGGACCCGCGACCCCGAATTCAGTCGTTTTCTTCGTCTTGGAGGTAAGCTTTGAGAGGATTGTCTTCGCCCTACGGCGGCCCTCAAACGCGCCCTCGGGGGTATTTTGAATACGGGTAGTTGCGGAAAATGAGCAGTGGCCACTGGTAGACGTGGCCGCTTTTGCAGGACAGCTGGAAGGGTTTTAGGTAGCAGGAGGGTAGCGGGCGAGAGTTTACGCCTGCCACAAAGAAATGGCCGAGAGAGAGGTAGACTCCAGCCTTTCCCGTGGCTTGGGAGAGTGCGCTGAAAGGCGGGCTGGTTTTGCCTTGGCACCCGTGCCCCGAGACTTTTCCCAAAATGTGAAGTTGAACGAATTGATTATGTTCTCAGAAAAACGTTGCAGAATGCTTTCTTGAATCCCTTGTATTAATTGTTAGATTCCTTAATGTGCCCAACGCTAGGATGGGACCCTCCCCAGTTCCCAAGGCTTCCCTGTAGAGGGCCTTTATTGTTTTTCAGAGACTGGCTGGCGAGGTTGGAGGGGGATCAAGCGATGGAAAAGCTGCTAACAGCCTCTCCTCCCCAGTTGAGGGATTCTAACAGCTTGCCTGGTTCAGGTTCTCCTAACCCTCTCCTTGCATCTCAAAAGGTGTTTTGAATCTATATATATTTTGAAAACTTCAGTTTTCCTATGAGTCATTTAAAAGGAAATATGCCTCTTTTAAAATTTAAAGTTTTCTTTCTTTTTTTTTTTTTTTTAAATAAGTTATGTCTTAATACCACAGAGAGACTTAGGAGATAGTATAGAAAATTACTACATCAGTGGTGAAATATGAGAACACCAAAACGCTGGAAATCAGTGCTTTAGGAAAGATTAATTTGACATAATACTTATTCTGTTTGTCTTGTTGAACCCTTGGTGATACTGTCATTTGCTTTTGTATTTTTAAAAAATTGCAGTTTTTATAGATTTACAAGGCAACTAAGGTCATGCGGGCTGCAAAGAATGTAAATGTTTTTTTACAACACCTCTAAAAAAGTATCTTTTGTTCTGTGCTTGGGTGGTGTTTATTGGGAGGAGGTGTTGGCCCTTAGCATAATTGGCTCTTTTATTAGAAAGCTGTGTGCTTGAAAGCTGTATTTTGAAGCAGATCTTCAGCTCTCCTGTCCAGGCCACACCTTCTGATTTGTGGTAATAGCAATAAGATTTCTAGTGTGCTGCTTTAAAAAGCAACTTAAATAAAGGACATTTGGTAATTATTTCTGTTCATTTTCATCTTGGTGCTCCCAACAAATTTGTGTAGCCATTTAGGTAGCTTTGAATCTTTATTCTGTTATCTGCAATATTTAGACAACATTTCTAGCATTGTGAGGATTGAAAACTTGAAACTTTTCAGAGTACTTCCTTTGTCTTCATTTAACCAATCTAAGAATCTGATGATGCTGCAAAAGATGGTTGTTTCCACTGCTGCCACCAGATTGGCTTTCATTTAATCTGTCTTTGAAAATGTTCTCAAGAATACTGTTGGAAGTTTCTTAGATACGCAGAGGATCCAATTCACATGGTCACCTGTTCCACCAAATTAGTAAACATAACAAAAAAGAGAATCGAGTTGGGATGGTTAGTGAAGCCACTAAGTGGACTTTGTTCCCAAATGCTAATAAACCTTTTTCAAGCTCTAGAATTGCACTGAAAATCAGTGTCAGACTCTCCTTTTTTCTAAGTTTGGCTTATCACTTGATGGGGTCCTATATCCTGGTTTTATGTTCTCCTGTCACTCAGAAGTCCAGATAGTGACTCTGAAACAGCAATCAAGTTCCTTCAGTACCCAGGGAAGTAGTTCCTCTGACTCTGAGGACTCCAATGAGTTGATCTGAGATAGGTACTTGCTTATCATCTTCCTAGGGGTCTAGTGATTCACTGTTTATGTACCCTTACTAGATTACCACTGTATTCTCCAGCATACAGTATGGCCTGCAAATACAGAGTTAGCTGTCTCGATAACTCAGTAGAAAAGTTTCTGCAGTAAGTAAAATTGTGTGTGACATTGGATGAGGGGAATACAAGTCATTTGACTTGTTCCTTCCCTTATTTGTGATGGTCCTTTGAAAATGTGCCTTTGTACCTACTTCTGGAGTAGAATATAAAGTAGGAGAACCAACCTTGACATTACCTTGTAAATAGTGGTTTGGATAAGAGTGGAACATCAGGTAGTGGAGGAGGAAATTAAATTGTGGATGTTGAACTCAAATACATTCTCCCTCTGTGACCTCCAAAGCTCTATGTTAGGAGTAGGATTCAGAGAGAAGTTGAGAGCTGGCTGGTAGTAGACATCAGTTAAGAGAAGTTTTTAGTGGCTTAATGGGTTATCTCCTCCACCTCCCCTGTACTGCTGAATTTGGCTTATGAAGGTAGTAGAATGCATTTATTTATTTACTTTGACTTTACAACATTTTATTGGTGATGCCAAAGCAGTGAGTTTTATCCTTGCATGGACCCGTTACTATTTTCTTCTATGTCCATAGACTGCTCCCAACTCTGGTAAGTTACTTTGCCTAAAATTGGTCAGGCCTCAAAGACAGTATGAATGAGTTGATTATGAATGAATCGATTATATCAGCATAAGTGAAAAACTTAAAAAATCACAAAAAATCTAGTTAATAGATTAATGAAACAATATTCAATAAAATTTATATGTCTTATTTAATTATAACTGTAGTGGCATTATGTGCTCCTAAAACCTGGAATGGAATGATTGACACAGCCTACAGATAAATAGTCTTAGACTTCACAGACTTTTTGTAATATCTCTCCATACATGTTCATTAAAATAGAAATTTTCAGAGCCCTTTGACTGTTTGAGCCACACCTTTCTTAGTAGCTCTTCTAGCCTGGTTCCTGGCCAGGGTGACCATATTCCCACTAATCAGGCTAGTTGTTTTTATGGACCAGTTTCCTCCCGAGTAGAAAACAATTGTCTGGGAATCAGTAATTTCCTAACAAAATCCTTCAACATAATGGGATGACAGGTAAATATCCTAAGCATAAAAGTTATTGGGATTTTTACTTATCCATTCTGATGAATGTGTTCTTGTGGTATTTTGCCAAGCTAGGAAGTGAGATCAAATGGATGTTGGTGAGTACCCCCTGGCAGCAGTGTGTCCGCTCAGAGTGAACTATAACTTGGAAGCCTTCTTTAGGTAAGAAAGTTGGCAGTTTGAAAAAGCAATCTTCAGGTTTTTTTTTAAATGATCGTGTATGTTTAGGTTGGAATTTTTATATAAAGGTTTTAAACTAATAAAGATCAATTTGCCTTGCATTCTGAAATATATTTAACTGATGCTCATTGCTGTTGACTTATATATAAAATTTATGATTTGTGGATAAGTCTTAGACTCTGAAAATGAATGTACACAAAGAAAAAATTAAAATGTTATTTTTCATAGGATGACTGGTATTCCTTTAATTAATGTCTGTTGTTTGTGGTGATTCTGTCAGTGAACTGGCAATTTAATATTTTACTGAATAAGCAATTAAAACAATCTGTCCATGTTACATAGTCACTTTAATGTACAGCACATTCATTTACAACTGCAAGGTAGTTTGCTAACCTGACATTTGGTAGAAATCTTATTTTACTTTTGGCTGTGCTGCTTTTCCAGTGAGGGATTATATTAGGGATAACTCTTTTTGTGATCATTTAGTGAAATTTTAACAATCCATTCTGTAAGGTTACCAGATAAAACATGAACAAGCAAAATGTCCATAGATGTGCTTCATATCAGAATTTAGGATCCGTTGTTCATTATTTTACTTTACCTGGGCCAACATATTTCATTTTAGGGAATTAAAGAGTAGGGCAGCCCTTTCAAAATAAGCATATTTTGGGGGAAAAAAAACAAAATAAGCATATTTAAAATACGTTTTGAATTATTGGTGTCAGCAGTTTGATATGTTCTGTATCTGGGCCAGTCCTCAGTTATGCCTGTAACTGGTTGAGTCATGCTAAGTGGGTGTGGTAGCTCTTTAGCCTGGTGCTTGAGATACAGCTTTGCACCTATTTTTGTTTTCCATTTTAGTTTTCCAAACCCTAAAGATGACCTTTCATTTTGTTCAGCAACTTTATAGGTCAGCCCTGCTTTGGGATCCAACTCTCTATTATGGCTAAGAAGTGTTTCACGTCAGGCAGAGATAATATACACTTCTAATATTCAGGGATGAAAAGAGGGTTAAGAGTCAACCAAAGTTAAATAAGGTTGAGGACACTCTTACCATTATCTTGTCTCTCAAATAATTGTATACTTAAAGCACTTTGGATTCATATGTAGAAAATGTGTACAAGATAACCCTATATACTTGGGTATATCTGGACCTGAAATTTATTGTAACATAGTTGCGTCTCAAGCTGGCTGCTACCTGGAGATTCAGCATGCCTTTTTGTTGGGGAAGAATGCTCATCCCTTTGCTAGTTGCTACATCCAGCTTCTCTAGGGCTGCTGTGTCCTGGGTGTCACCTGAAAATTTTGCTTCCAATTAAGTAATGAAATTAGTTAAGAAAAAATGTATTGGACAATTTAATACAACAAGAATGACTGCAGCATTTATTAAGCCTTTACTATACTCTGGTACTTATGTACTTTAGTCCTCACAGCTCCCTTACGAGATTAGGTACTGCTGTTTTCCCCGGTTTTCAGATGAGGAGGCCGAGGCTTAAATTTATTCAGACAAGATCGCATGGTTAGTAAATGGCTGAGCTGGGGCTTTTCCAGGCCTCTGCTTTCGATAATGTTTTACTGTCTTTCAGGACCCCAGGAGTTGTTAGCACAATTGCATTGTGATGCTTTCTTCTCTGTAGGAGATAGTAAGAATACAGTAATTGACCAGGAATAAACCTGTGAGACACACTGCTTCCATGGACATTCCCTTTTGGCAGCCTCCCCATCCATTCCCTCCCATACACAAACTCAATCACATGTCATTGCTTTATTCTTCCAGTCCAACTTGTCCCAATGTCAGGGATGGCATTTATCTTGGTATTTTACCGTTTGACCATGGCTCTGGGAGAGCAAGTTCCCTCTTACCTCTGTATCCCTAGCACGTGGCAGTCCCTATCAATGCATGACAGTGGAAGATTACTACTAGAATTTGTTTAACTGTCTTTCATTTTCTAATGTTACTCTGTGCAATTAGAGTACAGATGTCTGATGGATATGTGGAAAATACTATCACAAAATCTCTTAATGTTTACAGAATGAAGAGGAACAATTTATCTGTCGTGAATAAAATTGTCCGGTCTTCACCAGCAATGAAACAACCAAAAGTTGGGTTCTACTCTTCTCTCAACCACACCCATATGCACACTGTCCTTCTAGACTGGGGGAGTTTGCCTCACTGTGTAGTATTACGCATTTTTCAGTATCTTCCTTTAATAGATCGGGCCCGGGCGTCTTCAGTATGTAGGAAATGGAATGAAGTTTTTCATATTCCTGGACTTTGGAGAAAGTTTGAATTTGAACTGAACCAATCAGCGACTTCATATTTTAAGTCTACCCATCCTGATCTCATTCAGCAGATCATTAAAAAGCATGCTACCCATCTCCAGTACGTCAGCTTTAAGGTAAGAAAAATAAGCATTAAATAGAAATGTGATGTTATATTACATTTAAGCATTACGTTTTGTTATTGTCATTTTTATGTATCTAGGTCCTCATGCTGCAGCAGTCAGTGAGTTTTGCAGAATTTTTACTCCGAGCTGTGTCCTGTTTTTCTGTAATTGTTTGCATAGATTGAGGCGTAGAACTTGAGCCGTAACTTAAACCTCACTTTCCATCACCCAGATGGTACTACTAAAATTCTGGTCATTGCAAACAATTTCAAAGTATGGAGCACTTAGAAAGTTACTTTGTCATCAGGTCTCTTTCTCACTTTTTGTCTGAGACCTTTTGTATAAAAGAAGAAATACTAATTTGTTGTATAGCTTGATGGGATAAATACAGTTTTGCAGTTGAATTCTGTTACATAGTTATATTGCCAGTAAGTTTCTGATAACTCACCTTCAGGAAATAAAGATTTAAAACTGTCTTTGCAGGTTGATAGTAGTACTGAGTCAGCAGAAGCTGCCTGCGATATACTTTCTCAGCTGGTAAACTGTTCTATCCAGACCTTGGGCTTGATTTCAACGGCGAAGCCAAGTTTTATGAATGTATCAAAGGTAAAGATGCCGGGCTTTTTTGTGAGGGAGAGAAAAAGTCTCAAATATTTCAATCTAGGCAAAAAGGATTCTTCTCCTAAAAACAGACCACATCCTCCTTATGTTCAAAGAATGACTTAAAGCAGTTTTCTGTTGACTAACCCTTGCTGTTGCTGAAATGGCTTATGCATCGTTTCATCCTTTAGATATATTTTGTAATTTTAATCGTTTCTACAGTAGCTATCATTAATGTAAAGTATAGATATTATACTTAGAATTTTGAAGTGTCGGTTAGTTTCTTTGAATATAGAGTGTGTATGGCCAGTAGTGGGTGTTTTTCTTGTAATTCTGTAGCCTCTCCATTGAGGGTAGAACAACATAATAACACCAAATGAACTATACCAGTTAGGATGATGTTGGATTCTGTGTAATAGAAACTCCAAAACAATTGTAGCTTAATGCAGCTGAAGTTTCTTTCTCTTGCATTAAAGAAATCCATGCGTGAGCATAGCTGGTATGAAGTTGTTAGAACCCTGAGCTCCTTCCAGGCATTCCGTGTTCTTATAGGCATTTCAGATGGCTTTCTGAGCTCCAGCAGTCACTCCTATTCTAGGCAGGAGGGTGGAGGAAATGGGGAAAGAAGGTATGCCTCCTGCTTTTCAAGGACCCTAGCCATGAGTACCACATAATGCTTCTGTTGATCTCTCACTGGCCAGCACTTAAGTGTGTGGTCACACCAGGTTTCTGGGAGATGAGGAACATTTTTAAGCTGCCTGGTAATGTGCCCAGCTCAAAATTGAGACCTGATTACCAAAGAAAGAAAGGATGAATGGGTGTTAGGAAGCCACCAGCAGTCTCTGCCACATAAACTAATAACTGTCTTCATTCAGGCTTCATCTTGGATCCCATCTCCTCAGACAGGCCTTCCTTGACCAGTTTTGCTAAACCAGTGCCCCTTCCTCCAGTTACACTCTGCTATGTTACAGTATTTTCTTTATGTCACTCATGCGTACTTGATATTACCTTAATTATTTAACATGTTTATTCTCCTCCCCAAGAACAAAACATACACTCTTTGAAGGCAGGAATTCTGTATCGTTTATTACCATCACTGACTCAGAGTTAGAGTAGTGCCTGATGTATAATAAACTCTAAGTTATGATTGCCGGTAAAACTGGCTATGGAAGAGAATAGGGGAATAGTGGCATCTTCTCTCCCATAAACTGGGTCATGGCTCTTGAGCATTTCCACTAGCCTGTTTATCTTTTTAAGAGATAGGGAAAACGGGTCATTTGGGGATTAGAGTAATATAAGCAATCAGATGAAAACTTACTACTTCTCAATAGTTATTTCCTTGTGTGTGAGTGATGGAGTCAGTTTAGCCCAAAATTCTTAAGAGTCTCAGCTGTCTCAAATGTCACACACCAGCTCTAGTTCTGGGTTAGCTGATGTAGTCACCAGGGTGAGGTACCAGTGATTAGCAGACTTCCTTGCAAGCTCTGTCTCTACAGTAAGATGAGGTGAGTGGCTCTTGGCAAAGTCGTGCATCTCTCTGAGTGTCAGTTGTTTCACTTGGAAACTGAGAAAGATAGGATAAAAGTACAGTATTTGGCTAGGCGTTAAGAGTGCTAAAGGAATATATGGATACCATCATGAGGTATGTCCTCTGATGCTGACGTATATCCTTCAGGACTAAGAGCCCAATGAGAGTTGATTTAAGGGAAAATATATGTTCTATTTCGTAAGGAAAAAGTGATGCATTTCTCTAATAATTTTTGGCACAATAAAATTTAATAAAGAGATCTAGCCATCCACCATTTAAAAATTTATATTAATCAGTTTACAATTAGTATAAACCAGTATGTTTTTTAATAAATGCACTGAGAGTTACATGCAATTCGGTCATTGTCATAGGAGTAATTGAACCTTTGGTACAATCCAGACTGACTTTGAAAAGGAAAAATGATCATGCCTGGATTTGGTTTCAGATTTTCTATCTGTGTCAAAAAATACTGGATCTCAAAACTTGTGAAATTGTACCCATTTTGGAGTCAATCTGTAAATAAGCTTTTGTTTGTCAATCTTCAAAACATAGAAAGTTTTTAAAACGTATCTTTATTGGGATGCCTGGATGGCTCAGTCAGTTAAACATCTGCCATCGTCTTAGGTCATGATCTTAGGGTCCTGGGATCAAGCCCCAGGTGGGGCTCCCTGCTTAGCGGGAAGTCTTCTTCTCCCTCTCCCTTTGCCTCTCCCTGCTGTTCGTGCTCTCTCTCAAATGAGTAAACAAAAAAAAAAAAATCTTAAAAAAATTAAAACATATCTTTATTTAGATAACTTTCTAGCAAAAAGCGTATCACTGAAGAATAAGATCATTTATGTATTCATCAACAAATATTTATTGATCTCTTACTATGTGCCAGATATTATTTTAGATGCTAGAAACATAGGAGTGAACAAAACATGAAAATTCAGCTTATTTTATGGCAGGGGCTGAAAAGGGTCAGATAGTAAGTATTATGAGCTTCCCAGGCTGTAGTTCTGAACTCCTCCACTCCAGCATCGTAGTGTGAAAGCAGACATAGTACGTAAATAAAGGAGCACGGCTGCGTGCCAGTCAAACTTTAATCGTGGACACTGGAAGTTTCTCGTAATTTTCACATGTCACAAAATATTGTTCTGGACAAAATTTTTTCAAATAAAAATATAAAAACCATTCTGAATTCCAGAGCCAAGACTAGGCTGGATTTGATCAGCAGATCATAATTTGCCAACCCCTATTCTATGAAATAAATATAATTATATCCTTTTAATATTGAAAATCAGATCCTTAGGATTGAAAATTATTGGAAGGTGTGTGTATGAAATCTTTGAGAAATGTCTTTGACGGGCTAATGGTGTCATGAAAAATGCTAATATGTTGATTGCTTTTACTATGTTATTGTTAGTATATGTTGATATGGTTTCAATGAACTATTTGATTGATGATGTAGATTTTTAAATAACATTTTCATAATTTTTTTCTTATTGCCATGCAAGTCTCATTTTGTGTCGGCACTCACTGTTGTCTTTGTCAACTCAAAATCATTATCATCCATCAAAATTGAAGACACACCAGTGGATGATCCTTCATTGAAAATTCTCGTGGCCAACAATAGTGACACTCTAAGACTCCTAAAAATGAGTAGCTGTCCTCATGTTTCCTCCGATGGTAGGTTATGTCTTTTTAAGCTTGCATGATGTTTTTTATATAGTATTAGTATAATATATATTATAATATTATATATACTGTTAGTGTAGTATATAATATATAGTATAATAGTATATAGTATATATGTATGTATATTATACTGTATATAATATATATAGTATATATGTATGTCTACTATATATAATATATGGCATATATTATATATTATACTGTATGTATTATACTTTATGTGACCATGCAATTTCATATTGAAAACTACATGCTTATGAAAAAACATAGTTGAAAAAAGTAATCTTTTTTTGAAAAGAAGTCTTAATCCATAAGGTAGACATAGTTTAAATTGCTTCTGAAAGTATTTTAGTCATATGTATGTTTTATTATGCTTGTGTTTTTTATTATTATGTATAATTATATATATATATAATTATATATAAATCTTGACATCATAAGAGAGAGAGAGCTGGAGAGAGAGCTAGTGAGCAGGGGGGAAGGGCAGAAGGAGAGGGAGAGAGAATCCTCAAGCAGACTCCCTGCTGAGCACAGAGCCCAATGCAGGGCCCAATCCCAGGACCCTGAGATCATGACCTGAGCTGAAATCAAGACTCGGCCCCTTAACCAACCAAGCCACCCAGGCACCCCATTTGATGTCTATTTTAGTAATTAATGAATAACTGATATCAAATTTAAGTTTATAAAATGTTTTGTTAGTATCAGGGTGATTCTTTGTTCTTAAGAATTTTTCCCCATTTCCTGCAGGAATCCTTTGTGTAGCTGACCGCTGTCAAGGCCTTAGAGAATTGGCATTGAATTATTACATTCTAAGTGATGAACTTCTCCTAGCACTTTCAAGTGAAACTCATGTTAACCTAGAGCATCTTCGAATTGATGTTGTGAGTGAAAATCCTGGACAAACTGAATTTCATTCTATTAAAAAACAAAGTTGGGATGCACTTATTAAACACTCCCCTGGAGTGAATGTTGTTATGTATTTCTTCTTATATGAAGAAGAATTTGAGGCATTCTTCAAAGAAGAAACCCCTGTTACTCACCTTTATTTTGGTCGCTCAGTAAGCAAAGCAGTTCTAGGACGGATAGGTCTTAACTGTCCACGACTAGTTGAGTTAGTGGTATGTGCTAATGGTCTTCAGACTCTTGATACTGAACTTATTTGTATTGCTGAACACTGTAAAAGCTTAACAGCCTTGGGCCTTAGTGAATGTGAAGTTAGCTGCAGAGCATTCATTGAATTTGTAAGACTGTGTGGGAAAAGACTAACCCAGCTCTCTGTAATGGAAGACGTTTTGATCCCCGATGATGAGTATAGCCTAGATAAAGTTCATACTGAAGTCTCCGAACACCTGGGAAGAATGTGGTTCCCTGATGTCCTGCCGGTCTGGTAATTGGCTACCAAAGATTCTTAATTTTTTAAAAAATCATTAAGATTAGCTTCTTTCTTTCTATGCAAATATAAATTTTAAGATATATTGCTGAGCTATTTTAGATAAAATATCTTATCATTTGCAAACTGTCTTAGTGGATTGCAGCAGAAACATTTGAAAAAATATGAGAAAGGCAAAAAGCCAGAAATTTCCATAGATAGGACATAGACACTATTGTGGATTGGGTAGTTGGTAGGCTAAAAAGCACACATGGTTTGTAGATGAGTTCCTCAGCCTTTGTTGAAGGCACATTTTAGCTTGCTAAATAAATTTATAATATTCAGCTTTGGATCCCTAAATTATGGCATGTATAACTTTATACTTCTTTAATTGCTTCTCTTTCATCTTAGTATTAATATATTTTACAAGATATGTAGTATTAAAATCTAAGAGTAAAATGAAAGTATAGACACAGAGGCTGACTTAATTGTACTTAATTTTTAGCACTATATAAGATCATAATATAACTCAATAAACAATTTCTTCTAACACACTTTGAATTCTACTTTATTACATTAACTTGGGAGAAAGGGGGCGTTAGATTAAAATTAAAGCTGATCATTTTATAAAGATACTGCGATTGTTAGTTGACTATGCTACTGAGATCGCTTCTTGGCCTTTGGGCTAAGATCAAGTGAAAAAAGTACATTTTGCAGAGTGTCTTTGGGAGGGAATCTGCATGTACTGACCTACTAGTTTGTGTCTGGAACCGTGCTAGAGATCCTTTGCAGAAATGATCTCATAATTTAATTAGTAATACAGCTAAAACTCCTTAGTAGTTATGGATTGCCTTTAGGGTGAAGATATATCCTTAAAATGAGCTACAAGACCCTACATGGTCTGGCATCTCCCTGCTTCTTTGCCCTCATTGCTCACGGACCTTCCCTTTGCCCCTCTGCTCCGTTCTCTTGCATCCTTGCATCCTTAAGACTGCCGTGCGCCCTGTAGTCAGAGTGCATGAGGATATAGTCTCTTTCTGCTTACATCACTCTCTTTGCTCCCTCAGATCTTTCCTTAAGATGTCATTTCCTCAGGGAAGGCTCTGACTCTCTGCGCTCTCTGACCTCCACCTGTGGCACTTAGCCCCACTGTAATTTGCTATTTACTTGTATGATTATTCTCTGCTAATTCCACTGTACGCTGAGCTTTATCAGTGCAAGATCACTGTCAGGTGTTGCTCACTGTTGAATCCGCAGCATCTAGCATAATATTTAGCAAATAGTAGACATACCCAGTAAATTTTACTTAGGTACGTTCATTTCCAGAGTTGTTCCCTTATGTCTTCCCCCAATATCTTCATTTCCTTTCTAAGAAAGCAATTGAACTTAAAAAAAAAAGTTCATTATTTTCCAGTTTTAAACGTTTTTCAAGTAGGAAAAAATTTTAAGTATTATCAACTGTTAATGAAATTAGAATTAAGATACTTTGTGATTTGTAAGTGGTAATTTTTTTTAAAAGAGCATATTTTATATCTCTTTTTTTTAGAGAGTTACTTGTGCAAGCATTCTCCACACTGTACCACATCCTTTTTCACGGTGAGCTCTGTAAGAATGGGCATCTTCCCTCCTTCACTTTTGTGATAGAGACTCTCAGACTGCTGTGTGGCACATTAGTATACCCTCAATAAATGTGAGTGGAGCTAAAATACCAGTTAAAAAAATCAGATTCTCAAAGACATTTGTTACTATTGCAGATCATGTTATTTATACCTTAAGATTTCAGGAGAGAACAGAAGCAGCATATCATAGGGCACTCAAGGTCTGGTTAGGATAACAGGACAGACATAAAGGACATGGCATAACTGAGATGGAGGGTCAGGCTGGTTGGAGGTCAGAGTAATGGTGGAAATACTGAAGAGGTGAACTCCGGTCTCACTGGGTAGCGTGATGTGTGATGGAGGAGTAGGGTGGAAGTATGTATACCTGAGCGGTAAGGTGGTGGGATGCCAGTGGAGGTTTCACTAAAGAGCAAAACAGAGAGGGCCTAAGGAAGGGAGATCAAGGTGGAGTTTCTCCCTGTTGCCCGCTAGCACAGAGCAATAATGAGTCCCCGTGGCCTCTTGTGCATTGAAAGAGAAGTTGCCACTCTAAATGGTGGTCTTTAGGTGGTCTTCAGTAGTGGTCTTTAGTAGTCAGACCTAGTGAACTAAGCACTACAATAGCTCTTAAAAACGCAGTAAAATTGATCAGCTCAATTACGTGACCCTGGTTAGTCTAACTTACTGGCTAACTTGGGTAGCAAAAGTCTAACTTGAATAGCAAACATTTTTAGCTTAAACAAAATCAAGACAAGAAAATAGAGAGTATTTTTGGTGCTTTGTCTAATGAAAATGTCTCCATTTACTTTGGAAGTCTAAGAAAAGTACTGTTTACATAAGATTAGAAGATTCTAGATTAAAATGGCCACTTACCTTGTTCTTCCATTAAATTACTGTCCTGCAGAAAACTCAAAACATTTTATAAGTAAAAATTAATTTTGTTTGCATTATTAACTTACAGGCATCAAACCTAGTATCTGTCACAGTTTTTAAAGTATATAGCCATTTGCACTAAGGAAAAATATGCGGTTTAGTGCTATCACTTCTATGTCATTTGAACCTTAACAGTACTTTAAACTGAACTTTTGACATTCGAATCTAAAAAGAAAAGGAAATTAAAAACAAAAAACCCCCCAAAAGCCCTCTGATGAAACACACCAGAGGGCGCTGTGTTCTGGTTCTTCCTAAGAGCAGTCCTTGAGTCTAAAGTGTGCATTTCCATTCAACAGATATGAGAGTGCTTATGGAGTGCTAGGCAGAAGGCACCGATCTTGCTCTACCTTGGGGAAGCTCTCCGTTCCAGGTAACGAGTCTGGTTTTTAAAACAATCGCTTAAGAAGGTTGATTACTTATTGTTCAAACATTTTAGAGCTCCTTCTATAAATTGTTTTCAAAGTCTCTGTGCTAATTCCTATTTTGTGTTCTGAATGGGAGCATAGCCTTTGTCCTTTGAAAGAAAATTTAATTTCTGGAAACAACTGAAAATGATTTGGCACCAAGGAGATTAATAAGGTAGATGATCAAACCAGACAGTGTGGGTTATAGTTGTTTTTTTTTTTTAAACTAAAAATTAAATTCTTAATTTGCTAGCTGTACATGAGATGTTGTGATATGGTAGAGAATAATATGTAATTGGATATGAGACTGTACCAGTTGTGTTGTAGAGACTCTGAACTGAGAGTCACCATTAACTCTTTGCTCTTCCTGACCACCCACCAGCAAGTCTTGTTACTACTATAACCTACTATCATAAAACATACTCATGAAATCACCTCCCAGCTATAAAATGACGACATGGACATGACCATAACTTAAATTTTTCTGTGTGGCTTCCCTTACTTACTCCTGAGGTAACTAGTGTTCATTATTTGATTGATTTCCTTTTCATATACTTTTATCGCTTATATATGTTCCTAAAAGTTAAGTTTCGGTTTTCATTGTTTTGACTTTAGAAAAAGAGTATTCTGCTGTATATAATCTTTAGCCCTTTTTTTAAAAACTCAAAATTATATTTCTATGATTCATCCATTTTGTTATGTTTAGCTGAAGCTCATTTATTGTGACCACTCTATACTATTCCATTCTGTGATTAAATCACAGTTCATTTGTTCATACCAACTGTAGATATGCATTTAAGTGGTTCCAGGGTTTGCCGTGACAAATAGCGATATCATGAACATTCTTATACCTATATCCTAGCATACAAACGCAGCTACTTCTCCAGTAATAAAGGTCAGTTAGTTATATTTTCCTCTAGTACATCTGTGCTAAGAAGGGAATATTTCTGCTTTAGTTTTCTACATTCCAAAAGGATATAGGTAAAAATTCATGAAAAGTTTCCAGAATGATAAATTCAACTTACTCATTTCTCAGTAACTAAAATCTAGGGAGCCCCTTATTTCTGGTCCTTCGAACAATTTATGGTCTTAGTTCCCCTTACTACCTGTTGTCAACATAACTAAGAAAGAATAATCTAGATTAAAAATGGTGCATAGATGTAAGTGGCTGTGGTATGCATTTGGCTAGACGAAGCTGAGTTTCCATGAGATACTTGGTTTTACGAGATACTTCAGGTTAAAATAGACCTCTTTCTCATCCTAGTAGCTTCTGTAGTGCAGTCTTTCTGAAATCGAGAATACTGATGTCTTTTCTTGGACTGCCATCATTTATGATTTAGAAAATGTTCTGCTCATAGAGTGTGGGGAAGTGTGGATGTGAAGAGGAGCAAATTCTGTCTTATCCATGCAAGCAGCTCACCCATTGCCCAGTTTGATAGACCTGAGGCTATTGCGGAAACTCTTCCCTACCTTTACTCAAAGTTTAACTCCAGTTCGTTCACTTAATATGTATGAAGTATGTATGTGTGTCTAGTATTGTGCAACACTCTATCCTTGTACCAGGAAAAGAGCTTCAGGCTTTTTCTTATTTTTAGACAGAAAGGTAGCTAGTCTTAGAGTGTCAAAAATGCAGTCTGGAGAGGCTGGAATTCGTTTGTTTATTTATCCTGTGTATTCAGGACTGAGGAACTTTTAAAAACAAACAAGTAAAACCCCTCAGATCCCATAAGTGACCGAAAAATCAGAGAACTCTCAGAAATTAGTTGACAATCAAACATTCAAGTGGCAGTGAGTTGAAATAAAAGTGCTACTTTCTTTCTTGCATTCATCATGTTTTTATTTGGACACAAATTTCTTGAAAAGTAGGATATGCATCCAGATTTTTAAGAAGATGATTCTCTTTAGAAGATCTGGTCATTTGTCTTCTACTTAGAGGTACGCGGTAGGATCACTCAAGTCACAGTTTTCAATATGTATGTGGGATTGTATGCCTGGATAGACTTTCTGCAAGGGTAGTAGAGTTCCCAGTTTTTCTCCCTTCTTGATAGAACCTTTATATTTAATTGGCTTAATGTAGAACATTTTAATACAGAAACCTAAAAGAAAAGAAGTTAAATTAGTTGTTATCCGGGTTTCAATAGCCTTGAATCAGAAATTCAAAAAATAAGAACAGAAATGAAAGAGAAGACAAAAAGAAATGAGACTTGATTGAACCCAGGGAGGGAGCAGAGGAAGATGACAAAATCGTATCAGAAATGAAGACTAAACCTGCAAGATGCCCAAGGGAGAGTAGATTCAAATGAAGGTTTAATGAAGGCATTGAGGAATAGCAGAAAAACACTAGGCCACTGAGAAAAATCAAGACTTTTAACATATTTTCGTGTTCTCACCCAGAATAATTTCAACTCTAAGACCTATTCTAATAAAATGATTAGACTTTAAAGACAAAGAAAAATGGACATAACTGGCACAAGAATGCAAATCTTACTAAACACTAAAAGAAAAAAATTTAAAAACAAAGACCCACCAAATAGAGAAGTAGAATTAATTTAATACTATAATTATAATGCAGTACAACAATGTTGGGACCACATACATGAGGTATATCTATAAATGTTAACTCGTCTGTTAAAAAAAATTTCTTACCTTGAAAAGCAAAACCCAGTTCTATGCTGTATCCAATAAAACACAATGCAAGGGGCACCTGGGTGGCTCAGTGGGTTAAGCATTTGCCTTAGGCTCAGGTCATGATCCCGGGATCCTGGGATCGAGCCCCACATTCAATGGGCTCCCTGCTTAGCGGGAAATCTGCTTCTCCCTCTCCCTCCTCCCTGCCCACCCGCTTGTGCTCTCTCTGTCTCTTGGTTACTCTCTCAAATAAATAAATAAATAAATAGAATCTTTAAATAAAAAAAGAAAAAGGCAAAAAATTAAGGGCTGGATCAAGATTTGTCAAGCAAATGGAAATAATAAGGCAAGTAAGGGTTATGATTCTGTTATCAGAGACTAGAACTCAAGCTGAAAATCACACAAACAAGACAAAGGAGGACAATTTATACTGCAAAATACAATGAAGATACAGCAGTTGCAACTGTCCATGCATCAGATAACACAGAAACCATGTATAGAAAGCAGAGACTATCTGAAATATAGGGAGAAACAGGAACCCACTAGTAATAGAAGATTTTAACACACATGTCAGTGAAAACAGGGAAAGTGGACAGAAACATAAGAAACACCTTAGAATTGTGCCATCCACCATGGACGGCACGTGGTGGCCACTAGCCACACATGGCTAGTCTGCGCTTGAAATGTAGCTGATCTGAGTTAGATGTACTTTAAGTATAAGGTGCGTGCTGGATTTTGTAAGACAGTACAAAAAAGATAAAATATTAGTAATTTTTATGTTGAATTTTGAAATGGTAGTATTTTAAAGATATGGAGCTAAATATATTATTAAAATTCATTTTCCCTATTTTTTAACTTTCTTAATGTAACTACTAGAAAATTTTGAATTATATTGACTTCTGTTAGACAGTACTGCTATCGACAATCTAAACAAAATCAGTACAGTATGTCTTAGGTACATGTTAAACAGAATAGGTGCACAGCCTCAACACTGAAAACCAATATGACAACTAACATAACAGTGCAGGAAGACCTAAATAAATGGAGGATATAACATGTTTATTCATTGGAAGACTCATTACTTTTAAGATATCAATTCTTCTTGATTTGATCTATATAATCAGTGCAAACCCAATCAAAGTCCCAACAGAATTTTTGGTGGCAATTGATAAACTGAGTCTACAGTGTATCTGGAAATGCAAGTGACCAAGAATTGTCAAGGCAATCTGAAAGAAGGACAAAAGTTGAGAGATTTATCCTATCCGATATCAAGGTGTATTTTAAAGTTTCAGTAATTAAGACAGTGTGGTATTTGTGCAAGATTGACACACTGACCAATGAAACACAACAGAAAGACCAGAAACAGACCTGTGTATATTCAGACCATGATTTATGACAAAAGATAACTACACTGCAACACAGTTGGGGAGGAAACGGTCTTGTCAAGTTAATGGTACTGAGTCAGCAGTATGAGAAAAATGATCCCGATCTCATTCCTTTCACAAAACCCAATCCCAAATGGATTGTAAATTGAAATATGAAAGATGAAACAACAGAGTTTACAGATGAAAACAGTATTTTTATGACTTTAGGGTGAGAAATGGGTCTTAAAGAGGTAAAAACTGTGTTAACAATAAAGGAAAATACTAAATTGGACTGCACTAAAAATAAGAATTTTGTTTATTAAAAGACAGCAAAGAAAGTGAAAGGTAGGGGCACCTGGGTGGCTCAGTCAGCTAAATGTCTGCCTTTTGGCTTAGGTCATGACCTCAGGGTCCTGGGATCAAGCCCATGCATCCGCTTCTTGCTCAGCAGGGAGCTCTCCCTCTGCCTGCCCCTCTGCCTACTTGTGATCCTCCCACCGCCCCCCCCCGTCAAATAAATAAATACAATCTTGAAAAAAAAAAGTGAAAGTGAAAGGTAACTTATGAAGTGGGAGAAGATATTTATAACACAGATCTGACAGAGGACTTGTATCTGCAATATACAAAAAAACTCCTACCTACAAATAAAGAAAAAGGCAGAAAATACAGGGCAAAATACTTGAATAGGCACCTTGCAAAAGATAATATCCATGTTATCAATAAATATGAAAAGGTGCTCAGTTGCATTCGCCATCGGGGAAATGCACATCACAGCGACGAGATACCACTACGTGCTCATCAGAATGGCTGAAATGAAAGAGGTAGGTAGATAGCACCAAGTACTGTGCATGGAGCAGCTGGGACTTATCCACTCCTGGTCAGCGTGTAAAAGGGACGTGCTGCTCTGGGACACTGTGGCAGTGGCTGCTAACGCTGAAGGAGAACATAGACCAAGTGACCCAGCACGCCCGCTCCTATAGCATTCTGCCCTCACGGAGTGTCAATTCCAACTGTGCATGCTGGAACTGAGGAGATGGCCCCAGAGCGCATTTGTGGATGTCCTGGAACCACTGTCAGATGGACTGTGATGAAAAACGACATTGATCTCCTGACCCAGGAAGCCTCTAGTCTGACTGGCTGACCATGGCAGCCTTTTGTACGTCCAGGATTAGTGTCATCTTAGAGTGAGTGTCCAGTATTCTCTGAGAAGCCCAATTCTTTCTTCCCCAATGTACAGCCATCCTGCTAAATGGCTGCAGGTCCCTTTGAGGATAGCTCGAAGTAAGGTTTATGGTATAAATTTTTGGCCATGTGACAGAGCCCTTCCTCAGAGGGACTCAGCCCCGGTTTCTTCCAAGGGGCTCTGGGGTTGTGAACTGGCTCAAGTCTGGGAGTTGGTGGGGGTTAGGGGGAGATTTTGTGACCCACTCTTGGGATGGTTGAAGTCACAGTTTTGTTCATCAGAGTGTTCCCATTTATACAAATAAGTAAGTCTGTAGTAGGCTGCCCATTCGTTCAGCTCTCGGGTCACCGTGATTAACTAGACACTATTGCCCAGATCTCTGTGCTTCAGATGAATCTGATTACTGCTTCAGTTCTGTTGCCTGTTGGGTAACCATGCCAACCTTGGCCTTGCCTACTAAGTGGACCCTGTCCAGTGGCAGCAGTTTCTCTTGTCATTTCGGGTCTACAGAGAACGGCCACCATAGAGCTCCTCGAGGACCTGAGGTCCCTCACAAAGGGTTTCTTTCTCATGGCCGGCGTGAGGGGAATGTCCTCCTGGCCCACTCCCAACAGGAATGTACAATTATGTTCATTACAAGACACATGCAGGGAGGCTCATAGCATTTTCATAGTCACCTAAAGCTGGATGCTACCGAAATGTCTATCTAGAGAAGGATAATTACATAGGTGAAGATGTATGCATATAATGGAACAGTCTACATCATCGAGAATGAAACCGCGTGCAAAGCAAATTTTGCAAACATGATGTGGAATAAAAGAAGCCCCACAAAGAAGACTGCATACTGTTTAATTCTGTTTATATCATTTCCCAGAACAGGCAAAACTAGTGTATGGTGGCATAGTGATTATCCTTGCTGGGAAGCACGAGTATAGGTAGCACAGGGGGGTCTCTGGGAGGCTGCTGATTTTTTTTTTTCTTGATTTGGGTACTGGTTACAGAGGTGTATTCACTTTGTGAAAGTTCAGGGGCTATGCGCTTATGCTTTGTGCACTTTTCTGTGTGAATGTTATACCTCAGTGGATTAAAAAAAATAAAGAATAGGCCCAATACGTGGAGTACTAGGTGATCCAATTTTACCCAGGGCATAGAGGCCTTTGAAAATATTTCCTAGTCAACTTTTGCAGAAATACAAACATCTTTGAAGTGTAGGATTTTGGTAAATGAAAGTATCTATTTATTATAGTAAATACTCTTGAAAGTGATTTTGTTTATAGACTGTTAGGCAAAATCACATGGGCCACAAGAAGAAAGTCCTTCAGTCAGCTCTGGGGTTAGAGCATGTGCATGAAGAAGATGATTTCAGGGGAAGAGCTGGTTTTGTTTGGTATCCTATGTCTTTCCTATTCTAGATATCATCATTTTGAAGGAAGTAGGAAACTTCGGTGTATGGCAAATACACTACATAAATAAGCATCAAACATTTCTAGTACGTGTCCCCGGTGTATACAACACCTCTTACCTCTTCCAGATATCCGAACACCATTATTAATGGCATTTTTGTTTTTATACGGCTTCTCCTGGCCCACAATCATTCCGGTGAAAGGTGCATACACGGTAGCTCCATCAGAGCACAAGACATCCACACCCTGGTGAGGCCTGTGATTTCTAGAATGCCAATAAGAATGAACAGACTGAGGAACTGCCCTGGAAACTTTATTGCCCAGAAACGTGGTGTTAGCTCACTGTTCCTCAGAGTAGGATATCAAACCCTGAAATTGGAGAACATGTTGGAATGTCCCGGGTTTCCTTACTCTTCTTTATCTCAATTTTAACCTCCCTCACTGCAGGTAGTAATAACCATATTGTAAAGATTAAAGCATATAAGATAGTATTTGGTATATAGAGAACTTTTAAGAATTTATTAACTATTATTATTATATGGCATTTTGGGGGAAATGAGATAGTCTGTGTAAGTAGATTTATAGATGTATGAATCTTGCTTGACCCCCTTCAAGACCACTTATAAAAGAGTTGTCTTTTTATGAGAACCTATCATAAAAGAATCACATTACCCTGATCTTATTTTTGTCTGAGTAATCCAGAAGTCATTACCAACATCATTTACTGTTGGGGCATCTGGGTGGCTCAGTTGGTTACGTGTCCAACTCTTGGTTTCGGCTCAGGTCACAATCTCAGGGTCATGGGATGGAGCCCGGAGTTGGGCTCTCCTCTCAGTGTGGAGTCTGCTTGGGATTCTTTCTCTTCCTCTCCCTCTGCCCCTCCCCCTGTGTGCGCGCACTCTCTCTCTCTCTCTCTCTCTCTCTCTCTCTCTCAAAAAAATACATCTTTTTAAAAAATCATTTACTGTATATGATATTTTAATACAGTAAGTGTTAACTCCTGAGTTTATTGAAGTGGAGAACACACACAAAATGATCCCAGCTTGTGAGATTTCTTCAAGTTGTCTCCGACAACCCTCACTGTTTGTATGCTCACTCTTACCAGCTTCTTCTCCTTCCTAACAGGTTAGAGCCTGAAAAATCAGGTTCATGACATTGTTATTTGTCTGTTCCCCTCTCTCTTTCTTTATTACATGCTATGTCCCCCACTCAGAGCCCATACTTGAAGCAGAGGTCTTGGAAACTGCTCTAAAGACACTAGTACAGCTCCTTTTGTCTCCGAATCCTGCTGTCAGAGGGAGATGACTGTGAGCGCTTGAGGCAAGGACACTAAGCAAAGATTGGTTAAGAACTGTAAGAGTACCTTTGAGCAGTGTACTGACCACAGCCGTGACTGTCACATGTCCTGATCTCATTGGAAGACTTGCCAGCACAGATGTTAGCCCATGGTCCAGCCAAAGCTAAAAAAGAGAAACACGAGAAGCAGATTTTTCTGACTTCACACATTTCCAGTCTCTGTTTATCTTATATGATGTCTCCTAGATTCAAAAGTTCTGTTTTCACTATAGTTTTTCTCTAACTTTCTGTAGGTTATGGGCAGGTCTTCCTTTTAACTCCTGATTCAGATGGAAAATTAGTTTTTTCCCTGGCCATAAAATTCTGTTTTATTATGTACAGAGTATTTGTAACTGTTTGTTTATAAGCATTAATCTCCATCATTACAGTTTGTTTCAGATTATTGACTAATGAGTGGTGTAGACTGTGCTTTTCAAATTTTCTTTGCTTATTACTTGGGACCATTATGTTTAGGTTAAGCAAAAATGAACAGCATGGATCAAGGACGTAATTCTAGAAACTCTAAAGTAACTTTGAAATGTTCCTTTATTGCCAGTCCTAATAATCAAATCTAAGAAAATGTTTGAATTAAAGAAGAAACAGACCCTGAACAAAGTTTATTTAGCGCTAAATAAATCTCTTTCATATCTGGGAACATGGAAGAGGGAGATTGTCAGACCAATTTAGCCTAGAGTGGAGGGAGAAGACAAGGGAAAGAAGGGAGTAGAAATAATTATATGAAAAATTGTATAGCAGTAAAGCATGGAGGAGGGGCTGGCTCTCTCAGTGTATTTTGTACACACTTGTTTTAGGTACAGCTTCTCTTTAGTCTGGTAAGCAGTAGGCAAATACTCAATTGAATTATGTTTCCTGGATTTCCAATGTTAACATTCACAGAGAGATGCAGTTAGCAAACTCATCCTTTTATTTTGAAATAAACTAACAAAATAGAAGCAAAAGCAAGAACCAGCTAATTTGTTGATTTTATTTAAAGATATTTTACTATTCATTAATATACGTGTTATGAGAGGAGCTACAGAATATGGCCATTTAAGTATATTCTTTCATATACTTCTTAGAAGATGGGTTTCAGATGTCTTATACCTTTGAGCCAAGCTTCAAGTCAACATCTTGATCGAGATATAATACCATCACTTTGGCAACAAATATTTATCCTTGTGAATTGAGGCAGATATTAAACAGTTTATTAACTAACTCATTTTTCTCTCCTGACTCTTAAGGGAGCATTTCCCTGTCCTAATGCATACCAGTTGCTATGATCAGGAATTCTCCAAATCAAATTCTTACACAGACTTTTTATTTTGTAATGATGTTCCAGTTAAATCCTCGACCAAGAGTAACAGACTTTTCTTTAAGTCCTCCATTCCACTTTTCTGTTTCCTTCGTTAAAGAATCACAGCATTCAGGTGGAAATCATGGAGGGTCCCCTCCACCCCCGACCATGTACTCTTCCTAGTCCATTTTCAGTAATCAACTATGTAAGTTTCTGTTGTGATTTTGATATTATTGACTTTTAAATGTTTTATTGAAAAAAAATTTTTAAATTAGTCAAGATTCTAAAATTGTTTTTTTACTTACCAGTTGAAATCAAGACAGCAAAAAGGAGGACTCCTGTGGACAACATTTGGCTTTTGCTTTCCTTTTGATGTTTCTTCCTCTGATAATTTGAATTGCCCGCACGCTCTTTGTAGAAGAGCCAAGTTTGAATTATTTAGCCTCACAGTGTTGCATCTCTCCTTTCTTTAATTTAGTATGAGACACACACAAAAAATACGAGAATGAAGTGAGTCAAAGTTGAATATTCCCTAGATAGCTATTTGGTTCACATGTAGGGCCTAAGTGAAAGTGTTTGATCTGAAGAAGAAAGTAATTTTATTGGAAATGCTGACTAAATATTAACAGACAATGATAAGGCTAGGTGACTGTCTTCTGGGCTGTGGCTGGCTTCATGAATGGCTGTGTATATGGAAAAAGTACAGAAAATATGCACAGATCAACTAGGATGATAAGTACCTCTGAGGAGGGAGGGAATAGAATTATGGGGGGTATACAGAGTGCTTAAACTCTAAAATACTTTGTAAAAAGCATGAGAAGCAAATGGGTAAAAGTATTAATTTGTTAATTATCAGAGATAGATACTTGGCTATTGGTTATATTAATATATGTGATTTTCTGTATATTTCAAACATGCATTAACACCTTCTTCTTGTTATGCTTGATATTGTATGAGGCCCTGGGATTTCCTGTGGAAACATCCCATGTAAATAATTTGTCAGTGGCTGTGGGAGACTGAGATTGTGGCCCCAGTTTTCCCTCCGTGCATCCACACAATTCCTATATGTCTCTTTGGAGGCTGAGGTGCTTTCCCAACCTTTGCTGTGTGTTTCAGTTCTACGACCTGCTTTGACCAATTAAATGAGGCTCAAGTGATAGTTCAGGAGTAGAGCCTGAGCTCTGCAGGGAACTGTGTCTTTCACCTTCTTGTGTTCTGCCTTCACTGTGCAAACGGCCTTCCCAGACCAACCTGCTGGCCGCTGGAAGAGAGTGAAAGTCACAAGAAACGTATCCCCCCTAGCCAAGCCACCCCAACTGGAGCCTGGCACACCCCTTCATTTACATTAGAAAACCATCAGCTCTCAGAATTACTGAGCACAGTAAACTCCATTGTGTGTAAGGAAATATTACAGGAGTTAAAGCAAATAGAAGCTAGCTAACCGAACCTGTGTTCTGAAAGAGGCTGACTCATGTCCATTTTGAAGTGGAATCCCAGGGCCTGAAGGCGCTCACACTGTTTCTTGGTATTTTCAGGGACTTTAGGAGTGTTGAGGTGATGGCCACATGTTAGAGATCTTTTGATGAGAAACTCTGACCTGTTAATAGACAACTTTGAATGAGACCTTTATCTTCTCTGAGCTGTACTTCCTCACGAGGAAATGTATGTGGATGTCCGGTTACTGGTTGGGCTACAGTTACCGAAGGGTGTTCAGTGTTTGCAAGATAAGGTCAACTGTCAGCATTAAGTTGACCTTTCATGTCTCCCCCATGCGTCATGCCTGGACCATTTTATTTTTATTAGCACTTTCACCAAAGGTAGAGGGTTCAGAAGGAAGAGAAGAAATTCAAACTGGCCATAATTCCAGTTGGAGGGCAGTGGTATTAAAAACTACTTCCTGTATGGAGACTAACTAGAAGTTACTTGCCTCTTTCACCACATCATTCTACTCTCCTGTTAGAAAAGTTTGAGATAAAATAACTTGAGAGCTCACGCACTTGCAAGGCTCGATTGTTTCCTTCTGTCTTGTCCCTGCTTCTGTGTAAATCTGTCTCCTGCTTCCTCCGAGGTAGGTAGCGAGCTTGCACTGAAATGCCAGAGAAGACTATGGATTTTAATAGAACACTAAATAATGGAAGAGTTGACGTTTTGGGTATGTCTGAGTGCTTCCACTTGGGAAAAATTACATGCAACCCTTTTTGGTTTTCCTTAGCTGTGGGAATAGTGGGTGGGAGGGCAAAGATGCAGTTTCTCAGTGGCTTTGATCTTTGATTTGATCTGCAGGTTGGAGGCCTTTGTGAAAGGGAGGAGGCCAGTGTGCTTTGCAAAGGGTTGTTGGCCTGGGTGACCTGACCAAACACATAGACTCTCTCCTCCTGTGTTTCACTGGAACAAACCTACCTAGAAACAGCATGCTGTGTTAAGCTACTGATTTATTAAACAAATGCATTCAGAAACCTGAAAGAACTACTAACGTCAGCCCTAGTCATGATTAGAATGAAGAAGGCATTAAATACGTGTTTTGGCGAGTAGAAGCCTTTTAGCCTCATGATGAGGCCGCATTAGGCATCTTCCATCTCTGATTCAGGAATGCTGAGTGAACATTTAAATCTGTTCTACCTTCTTCAAACCCCGTCCCCCCTTTCCTGCCATCCCTCACAAATCCTCTGTGTAGACAGAGAACAGTAACAATTTTAAGTATGAGACATTAGTCACCACAGCTTTGGGAGGTGAAATTAGCAAGGGGGTGGGACTTGATTACAAAAATAATTTTAACATGGGGAATTGTTCCTAAGTTTTCTAATGCATAGGGTGGTTGACTTATCCTGGAAAACGGGAACTTAAAAAAGCATTTTCTAATAAGCCCTTTACTTTTTCATTGATGGAATAATGGAAGGGATAGGTTGTGGCCCTTACAATGGAGCATTCAATTTTCTGTGCTTTAAATTAAGTTCTGTACTACTGAAAGCAGAAAGCTCTCTTTGTGAAATGTAGACACAGCCCTTCAAGGTTAGAGGGATGTGGCCAGGAGGTATTCTGGTTAGAGGCCTCTGAGGGAACACTGTCTGTGTCCGAGTGGCAGCTTCACGGTACAATTAGCATGACTTTCCTGCCTGTGTTCAAGGCAGACACTATGTATTAAGCATGATCGTCTGTCAAACTACTCAGACATGTCCTCACGATCTTGTGTATCGCGGAATCTTTCCCAACTGTTAATATATTGAAATTAGCATCTGGATTAAAATCTACTTGTCATTCTTGATTGAGGTGAATTTACCTTCATCCAGAGTCTGGCTCTTAGTTTTTATTCAGTATCCCAGACTCTGATGCAAGGCAAGTGATTCAGATTCATCAAGTTACTGGAGGTTAAGTAAATGAGCACAAAGGTAGGTAGGTAGGTAGGTAGGTAGGTAGGTATGATTTTCAGGGGAGGTGATTCCTCTCTACTGACAGGATGTGCTCCCTTCTTGATGTTAGAAGCTTTGGGGAAGTGGTTTGATGAATATAGAACGAAAGCAATAGGAGATAAAGAATTTTAAGGGATTTTCAACCATGTGGAGTCTTTTTTTTTCTCTTGATAAAATGGATTAGAAAATGTTTCCCTCTTGCGTGACACCAAATGGGCCCATGAACCTCTGTCTCATTGATTCCCTTTCTGGCAGCCAAGGCCCATGTTTTTCAGCTGGGAGTACCTAGAGGTAGGCCAGGTAACATAGAAGTGGTGACATTTGATATCAATATTTTTTCAGGATTTGGGAATGGGACAAGAGGAAGAGGAATGACTGCTGTATGTAGTAAATGTGTATTTTTTAATATCTGCGAACATATTAAATCTTCTTAATTCACAGATTATAAAATTTACCCTTTTAAAGTAGTTCAGTGGTTTTAGTATATTTACAAAATCATATAGTCATTACCACTATCTAATTCCAGAATACTTTTATCACTGCAGAATGAAAAACCTTACACGTTAGTAATCACTCCCCATTCCCACTGTCTCCAGCACCTAGCACCTATTAATCTACTCTTCCTCTATGGATTTGCCTATTCTGGACATTTCATATAAACGAAATCATACGGTAGGTGGCCTTTTCTGTCTGGTTTCTTTCACTTAGCATAATGTTTTCAAGGTTCATCCGTGTTGTAACATGTATCACTACTTTATTCCTTTTTACGATCGGGTAATAAATAGTCCATTGCATGAATATGCAACATTTTGAGGTTGGTGGACATTAGGATGGTCTTCACTTTTGGCTATTATGAATATGGCTGTTTTGCACATTCAGCTACAAGTTTTTGTGTGGACATGTATGTTCAGTTCCCTTGGGTCTGTCTCTGGGAGTGGAATTGCTGTGTGTTTAACTTCCTTGAGGAACTGTTAAACTGTTTTCCAAAGCAGCTACATCAGTTGACATTTGCACCACAATGCATGGAAATTCCATTTTCTCCACATCCTTACCAACACTTGTTATTCTTCTTTTGAATTATAACTATCCGAGGGGATGTGAAGTGGTATCTCATTGTGGTTTTGATTTGAATTTCTCTCGTAAACAATGAGGCTGAACATCTTTGCATGTGCTTATTGCCCATTTGTATATCTTCCTTGGAGAAATGTCTAAGTGTTTTGTCCAATTTTCAATTGAGTTATTTATCCTTTTATTGTTGAGTTGTGAGAGTTCTTTTCTTATTCTAGATACTAGTCTTTGTCAGATACATGATTTGCAAATATTTTGTCCCCTCATGTGTATTGTCTTTTCATTTTCTTGATGGTGTTCTTTGAAGCGCAGAAGTTTTTAATTTTAATGAAGTTTACCGTATTTTCTCCCTTTGGCTGCCTGTGTTTTAGGTGCCATATCTGAAAAATCTTTGATCCAAGGTCATGAAGATTTATGCCTTCATTTTATTTTAAGAGTGTTAGAATTTTGCATTTAGGACTTTCATCCATTTTGAGTTAATTGTTGTATATGGTGTGAAGCAGGGGCTCCATATTTATCTTTTTTATACATAGATATTCCGTTTCTCAAAAAGAGTTATCATTTCCCTCATTTAATTTTTTTGACACCTTTATTGGAATTCTGTACTGTCATTTATGTGTCCTTGATTTATATGTCTGTCCCATGTCACTACCACACAGACTTGATTCCTATAGCTTCCTAGTAAATTTCGAAATCAGGAAGTGTGAGTCTTCCAACTTTTTCTTCTTTTTCAAAATTGTTTGGGTTATTCTCGATTCTTTGTACTTTCATATGAATTTTAGAATCAGCTTGTCAGTTTCTGGAAAAACTGAAAGGCAGCTGCAATTCTGATAGGGATTGGATTGAATCTTCAGATCCGTCTGGGGAGTATTGCCGTTTTAATGATGTTAACTCCCCAAGTTTTTGAACATGATTTAGGTCCTCTTTAATTTATTTCAGTAAGTTTGGTAGTTTTCAAGGTACACATCTTGCACTTCATTTGTTAAATGTGTTACTAAGTATTTTATTGTTTTTGATGTGGTTATAAATGGAATTGCTTTCTTAATTGCATTTTCATATTCTTTCCCGGTGTATAGAAATACAACTGCTTTTTGTATATTTATCTTATATCCTACAGTCTTGCCAAATCTATTTATTTGCTCAAAGAGTTTTCATTTTTTGATGGATTCCTTAGAATTTTTATATACACACTCATATCACCTGCAAATAGGCTTTTTTATTCCTCTCTTCCTCTATTACTGCCTTCTTTTGGGTTCAGTAGATATTTTCTAATGTACCTTTTATTTCCTAGTCATTTCTTTTACTATATATTTTTCAGTTATTTTCTTAATGGTTAGGCTGGTTATAACAACTTATAACAATCTAGTTCAGTTTAATAGAAACTTAATTGCCACACTATACAAAAAGTTTCCCCCTATATAGCTCCATTCTCTCACTTCTCTTCTGTGCTTTTTGTCATACAAATTATACCAGTATGTATTGTGTGCTTATCAACACCTAGGTTTATAATTATTGCTTTATTTACTTATGTAGTTACCTTTACTGATGCTTTTTCTTTTCTTTTTTCTTTCTTTTTTTTTTTTTTGTATGGGTTCAGGTCATTATCTAGTGTCCTTCCATTTCAGCCTAAAGGGCTTCCTTAGCATTTCCTATAGAGCATATGTGTTAGCAACATAGTCTCTCAGCTTTTGATTATCTGGGAATAGCTTAACTTCTTCATTTTTAAAGGGTGATTTTGCCAGATGTAGAATTCTTATTTGGCAGGTGTTTCTCTTTCACTACTTTCAGTTTTGTTTTGTTTTGTTTGTACTATGTCATCCCACTGCCTTTTGGCCTCTGCAATTTCTGACGATAAATCAACTGTTAACCTCACTGAGAATTCCTTGTGTGTATGAATATTTCTCTGGTTGCTTTCAAGATTTTTTTTGCCTTTGTCTTTTGGTAGTTTGGTTATGATGTATCTAGTCTTTGAGTTTTTGCGTTTATCTGGATTTTGTTGAGCTTCTTAGTTGTGTAGATTAATGTTTTTCATCAAATTTGAGACGTTTTCTATATACGTATATATATGTATTTAGAGACAGCACAAGTGGGGCAGGGAGGGGCAGAGTGAAAGGGAGAGAGAAAATCTAAAGCAGACTCCATGCCCAGTCTGGAGCCTGACATGGGGCTCGATCTCATGACCCTGAGATCATGACCTGAGCCGAAATCAAGAGGCGGATGCTTAACTGTCTCAGCCACTGAGGCACCCCTCTTTAAATATTCTTTCTGCCTTTTTCTCTCTTTTCTGTCCTTCTAGGACTCTGTTATGCACATATTGGTGTTCTTGGGGGTGCCCCACAGATCTCTGAGCTGAGTTCATTTTTCTTCGTTGGTTTTTTTTCTGTTCCTGAGCCTGGATAATCTTAACATATCTTCAAGTTTGCTGATTCTTTCTTCTCTCTGCTCAAATCTGATGTTGAGCCTCTGTATAGAATTGTTTTTTTTATTTCAGTTATTGTGTTTCCCAACTCTAGAATTCTTACTTGGTTTATGTATATTGTGTATACATAATTATGTATATTGTGTATATATAATTTTTATCTCTTTATTGAAATTCTCTATTTGGTGAGACTTTGTTTTCATACTTTCCTTCAGTCCTTTACACATGATTTCTTTTAGTTCTTTGGACATATTTAAAGTAGTTGATTTATAATCTTTGTCTAGCCTGTGCAACATCTGTTTTTCCTAAAGATAGCATCTATTGGCTGCTCTCTGTGCCCAGTGCTCACATAAAGTTGTGTGGCTTTATCTAGCCATCTGAGCCATGACCCCATGGGAAGTGCTTGTACCTATAGAGAACGTAAATGTCCTCTCTCTTTCTTTCAACTGTGTGCTAAGGACAGAGGTCCAAAAATGAGGAGGTTACTCCTTACAACTCGTCAGAGTACATTGTCTGCTTTCACAGCTTATAGCCACTAATATTTTACCTGAGGTTGCTCTCAGGATCTCATGGAACTGACTGACTCTCCATTTCTGACAAACCTTTATAGCTAAAAAACATTGGTAGCCATCTACATAAAAATAAGATCACTCTAGCCTATGAGATTTAAATTGTACCTGAACTTTTCCCAATAAAAGTTTTCTTTATCCCACTGGGTACAAATATACAATCAAGAAAGACTCTACACCCACTCTTTATTTAAATCCACCTTTTTTTTTTTTCCAAATGAGCGTCTCTTGGTTTTAAAATCCTGCCTGCGAATTTTGTTTTACAACTGACCATTTGATTATAAGATTCCAGAATGTGCTAAGCCCCAGTCAATAGACAACCCTCACTCTATCAAATACTTGCAGACCCACAGTAGGCATATTTCATCACCCACTTTCACCATCTGCTAGTACTTTGACCAAGAGAGCAAACAGCGCAGGGCCACCTAGGGAAACACAGACTTAGATTACCTCAAGTCATGGTAAACAGATGTAATTGGCCCAGTGAGCTTTGAACCCTGAAATTGCACCACACACAGACATGATCAGAGCATTGCCAGAGGTTACAACACACACATTCTTGGCACCATTGTTCTGATTGACTCAGAACAGCTGAACATCTTAAGCTGAATGATAAATTAATTATAACAATGGAAGAAATAATACTCTTCTGTTCAGGGATTAAAATGTCTCTCTAGGTACTTATACCCCCTAAAAAAGAAACTGTCTGTATGAACGACTTTCAAAGTCACAATATTACTTGACTGTTCTATGACACAAGCCATCCCACATTTGGTGGGCATTGTGTGCAGGGCACCAGCTGCAGCACTGTGAGAATGGAAGATGAGGCTGGAAGCAAGCAAGCCCGGAAAGACTGAGAACCTGGGAGGGGCCAACCCTGGACATGGAAATGAGGGTGAGAATGGGCCAGGTTGAGTGAAACAGGTAAAAGGAGTGTTGATTATCCCGTAGCTGCCTGAGCCTATGAAGGATTGCAGAGGGCCTTATAAATCAAGCCTAATCCCATTGTTTGCTTGTTTCTAACAGTAGAGATGGAATTTTTGAATTTCATTTGACTCTAGGGAGATCTGGACCTGCTTCAGGAATATTTGTGTTGGATGCTATGAAAGAGGATAGGGAAGTAATTTTTGGATATGTAAATACATTTGTGCAAGGATAAGGTACATTTGTGTTTCTCTCTGTCTTCAAAGTTTATTTTTAAATTGTTCTATGAGAAGTTATGCCAGAGATATAAAACAATTTTTTCGTGGTGGCTAACTAGAACTATCAAGAAAAGAAACGTGGTTGGACCTTTTGGACATAAAAGACAGAATGTGACCTTCAGAGTAGATCACCCAACCTAAACTGAACCTTAGCCAGCCAGCAGGGTAAACAGAAGTTTTCGGGGAAAATATAATAGTTCTCAGCTGGAAGTATCTTTCATAATTTCAAATTCAGATACGGTTGTCCCTTAAACAATAGGGATCTGAACTCTACAGGTCCACTTATATGCAGATCTGGTTTTTTTTTTTTTATCAATATGGTACAGTACTATAAATATTTTTTCTCTTCCTTGACTTTCTTAATAACATTTTCTTTTTATCTAGCTTACTTTATTAAAGAATGCAACATATGTAAAGGTACAAAATAGGTGTCATTTGACCGTTTATGCTATTAGTGAGGCTTCTGATCAACAGGCTGTTCACAGTTAAGTCTTGGGGGAATCAAAAATTATACAGGACTTCCCAGGGCATCAGTGCCCCTAACCCTCATGTTGTTCCAGGGTCAACTGTAATTTCTTTCTGCTAGAGATGTTTTCTTTTTGCACTTAACAAAAGAGTATCCATTTGTATTAATCAGGGTTCTCCCCAGAAACAGAACCAATCGCGCGCGCGCGTGTGTGTGTGTGTGTATACAAAATAACGCTATTGTTTTTGTATATATAGAATATATATATATTTATATTCTATATATACAAAGTTAACCCTCTATATACTAAAGAGAGAGAGAGAGAGAGAGAAATGCAAGAGGAGTTATTTTAAGAAATTGGTTCATGTAATTGTAGAGGCTGGCAGGTCCAAAATCGACAGGCAGACAGGCAGGAGGAAGACCCAGAGAAGAGTTGATGTTGGAACTCTGAGTGCAAAGGCAGTCTGGAGGCAGAATCCCCTCTTCCTTGGGTGACCTCCATCTTTTTTTCCCTTAAGATTTCACCTGATTGAATGAGGCTCACCCACATTGTGGAGAGTAATTCACTTTTACTCAAAGTCTACTGATTTAAATATTAATTTAAAAAAATGCTTTCACAGAGAATTTAAACTGGTGTTTGACCAAATGTCTGGATATCACGGCCTTGCCGAGTTGATCCATAAAATTAACCATCCCAGCACCTTTGCTTTAGAAATAAGAATTTAACTCTGTACTTTGACTTCAAGAGTTGAGCTAGAACAGAGGCAAAACTTGGCATGCTGTGAGAGCCTGCAGCTGTGGGAGTCTTCATGGGACTTCAGGAAATTTCATTTTGTTGCTTTCATTTATGGAAGCTTTATGTCCCTAATTACATTGTCACTGAAAACTTTCCTTATGGTCTGTCCAATTTCAGACTTTTGATGAGGAGTTAGAGGAGAAATAAGACATAATGAAAACGATTGAGCCAGGGAAACCTTCTTAATTCCCACATTTCATTAGCATGTTTTGCATTTTGTGAGCACTCTGCACATCCCTTTGTGTTTTACCAGTGCCAAGCCATACAGAAACAGAAGGGCTAACGGGGAAGAGCAGAGAGTGGGTGGTGTGCTGGAGCAAACGGAGAATCCCATGAGGGAGTATGCATTCAGGTTAGCCTGAGGCCCCCACATTTTCAAGAGCAAACAGCACAGGCTGTTCCAACTCACCATTGAAGAGTGATGTTAGTTGGAAGGGGGGTTTCTGGCCAGGGTTTTTGAAACAATCACCTACTGCATGACTTAGTGCATTTGTTGATCATTATTAAATATTTTGAAACATCTTTTCATCATCAGAAGTTACAGTTTGTCCCCTTTTTCCCCAAACCTTGTTGTAAGAAAAGAGAAAAAAAAATGTTGCTTTGCCAAAAATAGAAGGGTTATGTAGAAATCCTCCATTTAACAATTTAGAGGACTTCATTCCTTGGTATGTTTCTTCTAAAAAGAACGTAGTACTTGTTTTGTTTCGTGTTTACTACCTCTTTTGTTCCTGCTCCTGGTTTGTGCCAAAACTGAGGCTCAGATGAGTTATGTGATGACTGTCTGACCTTGACTCCTGGGAAGCTCTCTTCTGCATCCATTGTCCTCTATGAATGGTCTCTCTGGGATGACAGTTAATTCCTGGTCTCTTAGAACCATGGGAGCTCAAGGTCTGAATATGCAGGATAGAGATTTGCCCTTGTAGGTCTCACATTCACCTAAAGCACAAAATACCCAAAAGCAAAGACAATGCTTTCTTCTGCAGGAGGCGGAAATTGTAAGGGGGGGCCTAATTATCATGTGTTACCTGAGGTGGTCATTGAGTGGTGATGTGGGAAGGGGGTGGTCTGGAACAAGGATAGAGAATACATGACAATAAAGAAACATTTTACAGTGGTGACAGGGTATGTTGGAAACTTTCTGTTGAATAGCTTCACGGTCTTCTGAGCGGGGGTAAGTAGACAATATGAAGATGGTGAAGAAATAACCATGAGCTTGAGATGAAGCATGGTTGGAACTGGCCACTGTAACTGAGAAGTGAGACATGAAGAAAAGGATTGCCAAGCAGCTGGGGCCGGAGAAGCCAGGCACTGGGACTTTCCAGTAGTGTGTCAACTACCCAGGAGTGGGAGCAGAGGACGTGATGAGCAGAGGGAGGTTGAAAGGTAGCTAAAGCCTAGGGTTGACAAGCCTGAGTGGAAGTGCTGGTCATGAGTTCTTGGCTAGACAGAGAGACAAGAAAGAGGCCGGTTGGAAATGTGGAAGAGGTTTGAGGAGCTGAAGTCATGAGATGGGCCCTGGCAGGACTAGTCTGAATACTCTATGTCCATGGAGCTCCTTCCTGTATCAACTGCCACCATGAATCCTTGTGAGTTTGCCTTCCCCAAACACTTTTTCTTGCTTCTCTTCTACTTGAATGTCCTTCTCATCCTTAAGGTTCAGGTCAAGTCTACCTGCTCCATGAAGGTTTCCTAGCTATTTCTAGATTTCTCAGCACCCTTTCTCAAAACTTCCTCAGAACTTTTTTCTGGGACATTTAAATTACTTCAGAATTATAGTCATATATTTTATCCATTGTCTATATCTTATTTCTCTGTGAAGATTTGCAACTGACCTGGTGTAAGAACTGAGTCATATGCTGCTTTTATTTTTCTTTTCTTTTTTTTTTTTTTAAAGATTTTATTTATTTATTCGACAGAGAGAGAGACAGCCAGCGAGAGAGGGAACACAAGCAGGGGGAGTGGGAGAGGAAGAAGCAGGCTCATAGCGGAGGAGCCTGATGTGGGGCTCGATCCCATAACACGGGGATCACGCCCTGAGCCGAAGGCAGACGCTTAACCGCTGTGCCACCCAGGCGCCCCTGCTTTTATTTTTCTCACATGATAAAATGCTATTTGAATACAACTGTGCTTAATAAAAAAAGAAGTATTGGTTGATTATCCAGTAAATGGCATTACGAGTATATACTTATTTGGAGACCAGTGAATTTTGTCAGATTTTTTCTATTTGAGAATTTGAAATATGCTGCCCTGATCACTTATGAGAAGCTCAGAATATCTGTCAAGTAATTCTTATTTCCAGTATTATTTATCTCTGTGAACCATTTGATTCCAATAAAATGTGCACGGGAGAGCGGAATCCCAAGCACTTTATTTTCACAGTTATTAAATTATGATGGAATCAAAAGAAGACTCTCTCCAGATATTTTATATTTCCTTGGATTAAGTAGAGAGCGACTTTGCACTTTGTTTTAACGTGGTGACTAGTATCTAGTTTAAAATAAATATTAAATGATAGGGTATGATGAAGGAGATCAATTAGTGTATTGTATAGAAGATGAGTTTTCTGCATGGTCCAGAATGGCTGCCAACAGGTCAGTCCTACCTCTAATTAACTGGTGACCTTGGGCAAGGCACTTTCTCCTTCTCCTTCAGTTTCCCCACCCATGAGATGCATGAGTGGACTTTTGGCTCAAGCAGTATAGAGCTCTTGGAACCCCTGCCGCCAGCTAGTCTTCATGGCCACATTGTGGTCTTCCACTAGTGGGCGCCATTGAGCAGTCTTCAGAGCCTCTGCCCTCCAGAGCAGCCCGCAGCATTTCCCATCCTCACTGACGCATTTGGATCTGAAATGGCGCATGATTATGAAAGTCATTGGCATAATTCGATTCCATCAGCTATTCTGAAGGTCTTCCCTGGCCCTCTGGTTTTGAGTCATGCCCACACTGGAAGCTTGCAGTTTTGCCACCACAGCCTGTTGCCATCGAAACCGTCCATCCTCTGTGGAAAATGCTGACTC
>NW_024426663.1:57245801-57311064 GCF_017311325.1 Ursus maritimus | reverse complement strand
TTCCCTTAATAGGCAGTTAAATCTTTTTCTGCATATTGAAGGCAGGCATCAACCTCCCTGGGCTCCTGGACTAAACTTCACAGACAAAATCTTAGAGATGACTTACCTTGTAGAGGTTCAGAGCACAGGGAAAGCTTAGGAGTCCTTCTCGTCAAATCTTGTTTTACAGTAGAAAGTCAGGTCCAGAGAGGAGAAGTGATTGGTCCAAAGCCACCCAGCCCCTCAGGGAGTGAGGCAGGGCTGGAACCCGGGGATAATTGTGAAGCAGAGGTAGAACCAAAAAGGGACCCTCAACTGTATGCTTCCTCTTTCTGGCAGCTTCAGTGATGTGGAGGGTGTGTGAGTTGCAGCTTGCATTAGTCTATTTTTTTATAGACCTTCTTCATTTTGCCTTTATGGGCAGCTCATTGTATGCAAAGTGCTGGGCTAAACTCCCAAAATGCATTAGGTCTCATTTAATCCCAGGCTGTGCAATCTGGGCTCACAAGGACGGTCTCTGGAGCCTGCAACCTGGGCTCAAGTCCCAGCTCCACTTCTGAGAGCCATGCGGGTTGGAGCAAGTGATATGCTCTCCCTGCGCCTCATTTTCCCCTGCTGAGTCTGGGGACAATAATAGAACGTCCTTCTATTCAGTGAGATAAAGCATACAAGCCACTTAGCACAGGACCTGGCCCATGGGAGGCACCCCCGAAATGTTAGCTATTGTTTCTATCATTCTTAGTCATTAGTGTCCTTCATGTTGATACTCCATACGAGAACTATCTATGTTCTCTTTCGCATTTATAATGTAGATGAAGTATTCAAAGTGTGTATAGCTATCAGTGTGTTAATAACTGTATTATTTCTCCTTCAATCTACAAATAATGTTACTGTGAAATGAAGGAATAAATAAAGTGGTATAATTATCCTAAAAGAAAAAAAATCTATGATGGGGCGCATGTGTGGCTCAGTCAGGTAAGCATCTGACTCTTGCTTTCATCTCAGGTCATGATCTCAGGATTGTGAGATCCAGCCCCAAGTTGGGCTCCGTGCTCAGCTAAGGCTCTGCACTCAGCTTGGACTCTGCTCTCTCTCTCCTTCTGCCCCTCCCCCTGCTTGCATGCTCTAATTAATTAGTTAATTAATTTAAGACTCTGTGCTAGTCTTCAAAACCAGTTTATTTCCTCATGATACCTCTCTTTACCCTCAAATTTAAAGAGATCAAAACAAAAACAAGAAAAAACTCTGCATCAAAGGCATCATCACACTTCTTCCTAACAGTCTCTCTCTCTCTTTATTTCTTTTAAGAATTGACACCCTGTTATGGCTCTGACTGTAAGTCCTTTTTGGCTTTGGGATTTTATACTTTTTAATCGCTATGAGATAAATTGTGGTTCACTTTTTTCTTCACAGAAGGGCACAGCGAAGGACAGTGGAGACTTTGATTCCCTACNNNNCTGGTTCATGTGGTGGTGATGTCTGAACTGTACATTAGAGCCCCATAACACTATCCCCACGTGTTTACAGGTTACATAAGCTCCTGCCTTCTGGACAGCCATCAGAATTAATGCATCCCAGACGAGGATTCCGCTTGAATTCTCTTGACAGGCTCAGCATTCAGAGCAATAGCTGTGTTTAGTTAGTTGCATTATAAACCTGAAAGCCGGGGTTCTAGATATAAATAGTATGCACGGTTGGACAACAGCATTGCCATCAGGGTGAGATCACTTCCAGGAAAACACTGAAATGTAGCAATGGGAATAACATCTGGCCTTTCCGCAGTTGCGTTTGATTTAGCCTTGGACATCCTACATAAAATAGAGGCTGTATTTATTAATGACTTCAGTTTCCATGCAGTTCACTCATTTTCGGTTGAAAAGCAAGATCTCCATAGCTATTTGTCAAACCAACTATGTTTAGGGTGTGGATGCAAAGCTCATTGGACTTTATAATTGTTTGCTTGCCTGTTCCTCCCTAGTGCATCCATTCTCACCTTATACCACACCAAAGGAATAGAGGCAAAGAGGACCCTAGGGAGCAAAGTTTGCCCTTTTTTTGGGGTAGTGATGGTGGTGATAAAATGGAAAAAATGTCCATTCAACAAGATAAGATCAAAATGGAAATCTTTTGTTTCTCTCTTTCCATTTCAGTATCTGGATATCATTTTAGTTTTCCCTGTGTAGCAATGAATCCCTCTTTTTTTTTTTTTTTTTTTTTTTCTGGCTACATGGCCAGCCAAAATAAAGCCTCCACTCCCAGCCTTCTGTGAAGCTAGATGTGAAAGTAACAAGTTCTGGGCAATGAGATATAAGCAGAAGTAGTGCTTGCAAATTCTAGAAAGTATTTTTTAAATGAGCTTGTAAAATCCCTTTTCTTATCTTCTTCATCCTGTGTTTGGAATGTGAGTCCAACAGCTGGAATTTCCGCAGCCATTCTGAAGCAGGGGTGGCCTTGAAAATGGGAGGTTTATGTAGTGAAAGCACAAAGTAGAAAGAGTCTCAGTCTCTGACACCATGGAGGATCTTAATAATCCTAGACAGAGAATTTCCAGATTACTATGGAAAATAGTATAAAAACAGTAATGTGAATAAAATAAAAATTACAGTTCAGTGATTCATCAAAAAAGAAAGCTCCATGTAACTACCACTTGGTCAGTTTTTGTAAATATTCCACATAGACTTGAGAAAACAAAGTATCTCTTGTGGTTTGGCGTGAAGACGATGTGTCCATGGCATTAGTTTGCTAATCATGTTTACATTCACTGTTTCTTCTGGCTGTTTGCCTGCTCTCTCAGTTATCCAAACACACGTGCAACGGTCTCCCACCATGATTGTGTTTGACACTTTACTCAGGCATTAATATTTTGATGCTATTTTATTAGATGCCTACAATATTAGAATAGTTATATCATCTTCTGAATTGAACTCTTTATTTTTTAAAAAGTGTTTATCTCTGGTAATGCCAGACAGAAGGGTGTGGCTTAGGAACTGTAAGCAGTGAAATATCCAAAAATGGAGGCGGACTTTCAGTATTACCTAGACCAACGCATTGAATGTAGAAACTGATACTTTCATTTTCAATCCACTGTCTTACTCAGTTGCTTTCTGTTTTTCTTGCCAGTTCTATATTACCCTTTCTCTCCACTCTTGCCAACCTTTTGACTATTTTTATATTTACATTAATCCCTCTGTTAACTCGAGCATTTTATGTGATTTTTAGTCATTCTTTTTTGTCCTTTTTTATTGAAGTATAGGTGACATACAATTTTATATTTGTGATGTACAACACAGTGATTTGACAATTCTAGACATTATGCAGGGCTTACCACAGTAAGCGTAGCTACCCTCTGCCACCTTATGTTATTATAATATTATTGACTATATTCCCTATGTGATACTTTTCATCTCTGTGACTTATATATTTTATAACTGGAAGTTCGTACCTCTTAATTCCCTTCCTATATTTTGCCCATCCCCCCAACTGTCTCCCCTCTGGCAACCACGAGTTTGTTCTCTGTATTCATGAGTCGGCTTCTGTTTATTCATTTGTTTTGTGTTTTAGACTCCACATGTTAGTGAAATCACATGGTATTTGTCTTTCTTTGCCTGACTTATTTCACTAAGCATAGCACCCCCTAGGTCCATCCATGTTGTCACTAATTGCAAGATTTCATCCTTTTTAAAAACGGCTGAATAGTATTCCATTGCATATGTTACCACATCTTCTTTATTCATTCATCTATTGCGGGACGCTCAGATTGCTTCCATAGCTTGGCTATTGTAAATAATGCTGCAGTAAAGATACGGGTACATATATCTTTTCAAATTAGTGTTTTTGTTTTCTTTGGGTAAATACCCAGTAGTGGAATTACTGGATCGTATGTATTTCTACTTTGAATTTTTTGAGGAACCTCCATCCTGTTTTCCACAGTGGCTGCACCAGCTTGCATTCCCACCAACGGTTCCTTTTTCTCCACATCCGTGCCAACACTTGTTTCCTGTGTTTTTGATTTCAGCCATTTTGACAGGAGTGGGGTGATATCTCATTGTAGCTTTGATTTGCATTTCCCTAATGGTTAGTGTTATTGACCGTCTTTTCATGTGTCTGTTGACTGTATGTCTTCTTAGGAAAAATGTCTATTCGATCCTCTTCCAATTTTTTTAAAGATTTGTTTATTTACTTGGGTATGGGGAGGAGCACAGGGAGAGGGAGAGAGAATCTTAAGCGTGGAGCCTGACGTGGGGCTCAGTTGCATGACCCTGAAATCACAACCTGAGCCAAAACCAAGAGTCAGACGCTTAACTGCACCACCCAGGTGCCCCCCTCTGCCCATTTTTAATTGGATTATTTGAGGTTTTTTGCTGTTGAATTGTATGAGCTCTTTGTATATTTTGGATATTAACTCTTTATGGAGATATCATTTTTAAATATCTTCTCCCATTCAGTATTTTGTCTTTTCATTTTTTTTTATGATTTCCTTCAGTGTGCAGAAGTTTTTTTATTTTGATGAAGTTCCAATAGTTTATTTTTGCTTTTATTTCCCTTGCCTCGGGAGACATATCCAGAAAAATGTTGGTAAAGCCAATGTTCAAGGAATTACTGCCTATATTTTCTTTTAGGAGTTTTATGGTGTTAGGTCTTACATTTAGGTCTTTAATCCATTTTTAATTTATTTTTGTATGTGATAGAGAATGGTCCATTTTCATTCTTTTCCATGTAGTTGTCCAGTTTTCCCAATACCAGTTGTTGAAGAGACTATTCGCCATTGCATATTGTTGCCTCCTTTGTTGAAGATTAATTGACTATATAATTGTGGGTTTATTTTTGGGTTCTCTGTTCTGTTGATCTATGTGTCCATTTTTGTGCCAGTACCATTCTGTTTTGATTACTACAGCTTTGTGGTATATCTTCAAACCTGGGATTGTTATACCTCCAGTTTTGTTCTTCTGTCTCAAGATTGTTTTGGTTGGTCAGGGTCTTTTATGGTACAAATTTTAGGATCACTTGTTCTAGTTTCTATGAAAAATACTGTTGGTATTTTGATAGAGATTGCATTGAATCTGTAGATTATTAGTCATTCTTTTAATATTAAAAGAGATTATAACATGCATAATGACTTAAAAAATCCAATATTAATTGGTGTTTCTATTTCTTTCTGGACAATGCAGTGATTTTTATTTAATGCTTTAACTCTCTGCTATTGGTTGTGTTTTAATTTTTATATCTTTTAAGCCTATAATACATTATTATTTTTTTTAAAGATTTTATTTATTTATTTGACAGAGATAGAGACAGCCAGCGAGAGAGGGAACACAAGCAGATGGAGTGGGAGAGGAAGAAGCAGGCTCATAGCGGAGGAGCCTGACGTGGGGCTCGATCCCATAACGCCGGGATCACGCCCTGAGCCAAAGGCAGACGCTTAACCGCTGTCCCACCCAGGCGCCCCAACATTATTATTATTTTACCCATTTGAACGTCATTTAGATTTTCCCACATGTTTTCCACTTCCATTGTTCTTTTGTTTCCTTCTGTATCTCCAGACTTCCATGTGGGACCATTTTTTCTTCTACCCAAAAGATACTTTTTAGTATTTACTTCAGTGCAGGCCCACTGGAGAAAAATTCTCTCATTTTTAATTTGTCGGCATTTTAACATGTCACCATCTCTGAAGAATTTTTTTGTGGATATAGAATTCTAGTTAGCTTTTACATTTTTTCAGTGCTTTGGAGATATTCCAATGCCTCTTGGCTCCCATTATTTCTGTTTAGAAGTCTGCTCTATGTCTAATAGTTACTCCTTTCCAGGGAACCTGTTTTTGTGTGTTTCTTTGGGCTGCTTTTACAATTGTTTTTGTTCACTTATTTTTGTCTCTGGTTTTCAACAGATTTGCTGTGATGGTCGTAGTATGGATCTCCTTTTTTTTCCTGTGTAGAGTTCCTAGAGCGTCTAAGAATCTGTGGCTTGATATCTTGTGTCAGTTTTGGAAAGCTCTCAGCCACTGTCTTTTAAAATACTGCTTTGGATCCAGTCTCTCTGTAATCTTGTTCGGAGATTGCAGTTAGACTTCCCCCAGACCGGGTTCTCATTGTCTTCGCTCTGCCCCTTATGCTCCCTTCTGCGTTTTTCATTATTTTTTCCCCTCGCTTCATTCTGAGAAATCTTCCTTCTTCTGACCAACATTTCTCAAATTTTAATGTCTTTAAAATCACCTAGGGATCTCATTAAAATATAGATTGTGATTCACTAGGCCTGTACTGGGGCCCAAGATACTACGTTTCTAAAACGCTCCCAGACATAAAGAGAACGTTAAATAAAAACTCAGGAGGTATGAAGAAAGTCTGGGGTTTCATTAACAACATATGAGTATTGTTTCATTAATTGTGACAAATATACCATATCAATGTAAGGTATTTACTGACTGTAGAAATTGGGTGTGAGTTATATGAGAACTTCCTGTGCTACATTTGCAACTTTTCTGAAATCCGAAACTGTTTTAAAGTTTAAAAATCTACTTTAAAAAAAACTCCCAGGTTGTGTCAATGCTGCTGCTCCATAAATCATACTTTAAGTGTAATATTCTCGTCTGTCTTACAGTTCTTCTTCAGTTGTGTCTAATCTACTGTTAAATGCATCTTTGGAGTTCTTAGTTTCAGCTGTTGTATTTTTAATTTCCAAAACTTACTTTGATCCTTTTTATAACTTCCAGTTCTCTGACAAAAATTCTCAAACTTATCTCTAACCTCTTTGAACGTAAATAGCATAATAGTTGCTTTAAAGTCTGTGTTGTAACTCTAACATCTGAAGCCCATGTCGGTTTGTTTTCTTCTCTCTATTGTTTTTCTTATTTTTCTCTCATGCTGTCATATCTTGGAGTGGCTCTGGTTATTTTTCATCTTATGTTAAACATTGTATTTACAAAATTTTTTTGTAGAAGTAGAGGACTGAGATGATGTTATAATTCTAGAGAAGAATTATGTTTGCTTTTGCTAGATCCCAAAGCATCCCAAGAAGCCAGAATCAGCTCAAAAGAACTCCAAGATTGAAATGAACTATATAGTCCCTGCCAAGGCCTACCTCCTCCTCTTCCTCCTACTCCCTCGGGTGCAGCTCATGAGTGTCTTGGCCCAAAGCAAGGGGGGGGGGGGTGACGTCTATCCTCCTCTAGTTGATAGGCCCTGGATTCCACTGTTTGATTCCCTTGGCTGCATAAAGTTTGTTTAGACTCTATGTCTAAATGGTAGGTTGCATCACTTCAACCAGGGGCCATTGAGAGGAATTCCTTTCTCTCATTCAAAATAATTCCTGTAATGTTAGCAATATACTCCTTCTCTCTCAGGTCTTCATAGTGTGGAAGTCCCTCACTCAGCCCAGTACCAGTGACTTCATATGGGAGATTGAAGAAAACCATGGGCTTTATTCTACATCTATCTTTCTCCCTATCCTAAAAAGGGACAAACTCAGGTTGAAGAATAAAATTGGAAAAGATGTGACCTTTCAAGGCAGAAAATTAAGTCCAGCTATGTGGTTCTTGAATGTCAGTGCACATGATAATCCTTGGTGAGGTTGTTGAACATGCTTTATGTCTGGGGCCCATCCCCAGAGGATTTTGAGTCAGAGTGTTTCCCACAAACTCTGGATGGTTTTGATACAGGTTTTATCATGAGGTCTTCTCAAAATGCCTCCAGAGATAGTGGCTTCCCAATGCACTTAGACTGATCTGTGCCATCTGGCCCCAGCCCACCCATTTCTTTAATCCCATGCCACCCACTCTCCACTTCCATGTTATGCTCTTCAGCCATCTGGACTTCTTCCTGTTTCTTTAATATGCAAAGTTTAGTTCTGCCTCAGGGCCTTTGCACTAGCTGTCTCCTTCTGGAATGCTCTTTCCTCTGCCTGACTTATCTTTGTCCTCAGATCTCACTTTAAAGGACACAAGTCTTCCCTGACCACTAGCACTCTCCATCATCCTATTTTCATTCCTTTAACAACTGCTGCTATTTGATTTGTTTTGTTGGTTGTTTATTATCTGTCTCCTCATTGTAGTTAAACCCCTTGCGGGCAGGAATCTTATTTGTCTTGTTCACTGCTATATCCTCGGTATCTAAAAGAATACCTGTCACACAGTAGATGCTCAGTAAATATGCATCAGTTACAGAAACTGAATGCACACAGGCTGTTTGGGGATGCTGTCATCTCAGCTCCTTAGCAAAGTCTGGAGCTGACTTATTTATTCGGCTTAGCCAGTCACTGCTGAGCACGCAGTCTACATAGGCTCCGTCAGAGGTGAGACGTGCACACGGTTCTCAACCTACAGGAGCACAGACTGATGGAGAGACAGACAGACACATGGACAAACACGAGACAGTATGAAAAATGCTGGGATCCAGCTGGGGAACCAAAGAGAAGGCCATGATCTTTCCATTGGGCTCAAGCCCTTCAGGCAGCCAAGTCAGGGAAAACCACAGAGAAGGAGCCTTTGGGATGTGTGCACTTCCCTCTCTTGCAACATCTTGCTTAATATCTCATTCCAAACTTTAGGAAGTACCATGAAGGACAAGAACATGGTTCTCTTAGACTGAATAACAAGGGAGGCTCAGGGAAAGCATCTCTGAGAAAGTAATGGCCTGAGCCAAGATCTGCAGGAAGGGCAGGGCAGGGGGATGAGAGGAGCTGGTTCTGGGGCAGTGTCAGGGGGCAGAGAAGAGGAGGGCACCCAGGCACAGGGCATAGCTCATGCCTGTGCCCTGCCAGAAGATGACCTGTGTGTCCTGAAGGGGGATGAGAGGGGACTGTGGTGTTGGAGGAGCCCGCAGGTGGGGGGTGGGGGCAGGAGTGCAGACGCCCACCCCATAGACTTTGTAAACCACATGAGAGACTTTGGATTCTGTCTCAAAATAAAACGGGAACCCCCAGAGATGTTTAAGCAGAGTAAGAGCCATGATCAAATTTGTGTTTGAGAAGAGGACTCTGGCTCAGAGAATGACAAAGAGGGACAGAGAAAGGGCATTGGGGAGGACATTGCAGTATTAGTGGCTGGGCCTTAGCTGGCAGTGGAAGTGGAGAGAAGCAGACAGTTTGGAGACATTTAGGAGGGAATAGAGGCAGTGAAATAACAGAAACACTCCTCTGCCGTGCTGTACTCACTGCAATATCTGTCACTGCCCAGCAGAAGGTACCCGGGTGAACATCCGTAGTGCTGTCAGCCTCCTGGATTAGCCCAACACGTCATTCAGAAGGGTCACTTCCCACACATGCCTTCCAGAGCGACCACAGCAAAGATATTTCCATCTGACACAGCTCAGGGGAAGCTGAAAGGTAGGCATAGGTCCTCTGCACATGGCACTGCAGGGAACAGGGGGTTGCTGGTTCTTAGCTCCCACCGCAGCCAGTAGAGAGAGAAAGCTTTCTCCCATCTTCTCTGTGTGCTACGGCACCCCTTCCTCCCTGTCCCCTGTTGTCAGCTAGCTCCATCTGTTCCGTTCCTTCACAGGGGAGTGGGTTTTGATTAGCCTAAACATGGCAGCTGCACGAGCCCAGAAAGGGTTAAGTCAGCCCAATATATGTGCTGAGTCAAGTTGTCCATCTCCGCCCCGCTCATTCTATTCCATTTTATGTTTCCTCTCTCTTCGTCATATTTCTACGCAGCTTTTTCTCTGGATTTCCCATCCACGGGGAGAGCAAATGACATGCTAATGGGTTTAATTGGTATCATATGTGGTGGCTTTGAGAGAAGGTGCCAGAGTATGTTAGGGAAGTTGTAGGGCAGCGGAAAGTATCCATGGCAATGTTACCCTGTTTAGCAAACATACTAAGAGAATTTGTGCTGAGAGAATCAAAGCATAACTTAAAGGTATGCTTTGGCAGGTCCAAATTCAAAACTGGTATTTTCCACTGGTTGACTATAAAGCAAAAATAATTTTCATACAGTTTATGCCTTGAACTTTATAGCAATAGTGAGGCAGACTTTCTCTGACCATGGATAATTATCAGTGTCATGTGACTTTGGGGTGTATCCAGGACTCACAACAGCATTAAATTTCATTTAGGCAAGTCCACACATCTTTTCCCTGCAGCAAGATGATCTTTGGTCATTCCTGTTCCACCAGATATTTCATTTTTGTTGTTGTTTTCTTACAGATTCTCCAAGTATTTTGTGGTAGAAACATTCACATGAAATCCAAAAAGGCTTACTCAGTGCAATCAGTATTTATAAGGAGTTAAGTCCTTGGCCATCACTCACCAGTGCGTGTGTCCCCACAGCTACTCATTGAAGTCCCCCATGTCCCCCCAGCAGGTGTCTCACATACCTTGGTGCATTCCACATTGCCCAGAGTTTATGTCTTCTCTAAACTTGGCCCAAGAAAAAATATGAAAAGCAGTAGCATGATGCAGTTTTCTGGAGGAAAATGGAAGGTCTGGTTTTTGTGTTGGCTTTGAAATTGACATAAATTCTGTTTTCTTGCACATAAAATGCATCGAAACACATTAGGCATTGACATAGGGTTTCTCTGGGACTTAAATTGAACTCGTCCACCAAGGGACTATGTACTGCAAAGGTATGCAAAAATCTGAGAGGATCTAAGTTCGGGGGCTTTCTAAGGAGTAGAAACTTAGGTTAAACCAGCTTCCACTGGCAAATACAGCATGTGACCAGTGGGGAACAATTTGTGTAGTTATAGCAACAAATATCATGCTGCCCTTGCTAATGGTGGATGAGTCCCTGTTGAGAGGACTTTTCTCTGGTAGCCTGAGCTAGACATTTCCTAGGTAGTGGTATATATATTTTTAAAAATGCTGTATAAACCCCAAAAATTGCCCGTTATCCAATTACCCTAAGAGCCGTAGCTAATATTTTGTCATATGTTCTTACAGTCTGTGTGTCTTTTTTGTGATTCAAACTACTTTTAAGACTAGCGATATATTATGAGTAATACCCTATGCTGATAAAAACCCAGAAATCTGTTTTGTTGGGATGTCACGTGATCACTGAGCTTTGCACAGGGCTTAGTACATAGTAAGCATTCAGTACATTTTTGAAACAATAAAATGACGAGGGCAGTGTGGTCTAGCTTTGGTACTGAGTTTTATTTAATAGGCATGCACAGGTCTGTCTAGAAAATAGGTTGATAACATCTACTCTGTTTTCGGTGATCCTCGTAATTACCTCAGCCAGAAAAGTGATTTTCGGATTCATGGCATTCTTGTCATTTTTTTTTGTCTGTCATTCCCTCTGCCAGACTGAACCCAGGCTACTCTGACATGACACAAACCAGGTGCTGGGGCTGCCTTTCCAACCCCAGAGTCTACCCGTGGAAGAACACTGACCGTGGGGCGTCTGCACCCAGGTGCTCAGTGCGGGGTGGAAAGCCTGTCAGCATCCCCCCATCCTCCAACCCCCGCTTGCACTCAGGGAGCCCTTGGTATAGTCTTGTTTCTTCTGCCCACCCACCCCAACTCTCTCCTGAAGTCACAGATAACCACCCGGCTGATGATGGTGTGTTAAGTTATTCAGAACACCTAACCTAAGGTGAGATCAGCAGAGTTAAGCAACCTTATCCTGTCTCAGAGGGTCTAACTGAGTCATTGTTTGGATTAAGTCATTGTCCAATCCATTTATCCACCAGACCTCCCACGTTGAATGTTGTAGCTTCTTCATCTTCCATTGTTATGAGAGAGAAAAAAAGAAGAAGAAGAAGAAGATAATGATGATCTGGATTATGGCTCTGTGATGCTCCACTTGGTAACTTGAAAGGGTGGGAAAAAACACAGAAAGCCAGAGTCCACATGAAACATAACGCCACCTACTTTGTCTTAGAAGCACAGTGGCCTTCAGAAGGACATTCTGTCTCCCTAGAAAATCATTTCGAGAGAACCATTCCAAACAAAGACTTCGGATGAAACAGGCTCTAAGAAGTCCACACCAACAAAACAGATGATTTCAAAATCTTTAAAATGCACATAGCCAAAGGTCTCTTTTCTGTCGTTGGTGGGGTTCAGCTTTAGCTCCCATTTACCACTTCCCTCTCAAGCTGCAAGCCCATGGAGGGTTGCCGTGAACATGCCCTGGGAGAGCACTCTGTCAGCCAGCAAGAGGAGAAAGGGCAGGAGACCACACCGACCGAGAAGATACTGGAAGGCTTCTCCCCAGTGGCCCATTCCCCTCCTGCCCAGAAATGCCTGCACACCCTGCTGTCCGACTCATCCAAGAGCAGACAATAAGCAATCACGTTCGTTGATTACAAATCGGCCTATCTAGAATGTAAATATTCCTTTCAAGTAGCTATATTACTCTATTGGTGAAGCATGTAGGATGTCTGTTGTGTGTCATTTTTCCATTAAAATGCAGTCCTAACAGAATTCCAGCTACCCAATCCCATCTCCACATCTTCACATGATTCATATGACCATGTGGCCAATTCCACGTATATAGATAGAGAGGGATCTTGTTCCAAATATGAGTAAAAGTGGAAAGATAGGTACTTCATTACATCATCAAATTTGTTTTAAATCTTAGAACACCATATTGTCAACCACATTTATCATTTCATGTCAGGGAAACATAAGAGGGCTGTAGATGTAGATGTTCCTTGTAATTAATTCTGAGTATTTTACATAAGTTATTTCCACGACAGCTGCAGTCCAGAGAAGCAGCAGATTTTATCAACTCTGCTCTACAGCTGGTGAAACTCGATGGTCACATAACACATCAAGTAACCAGCACCCCATTCTTCTGACTCTCCGCTTACCTTTTGGTTGATAGTCTCCTCTCATGGTTATAAAAGTGTTTTAAATAAAAGTAAGAAGAAATAGCTGACCATATTTGATGGAGGGGAATGACAGTGCCCCTCAAATGTCAGCAAGTTCCTGTGTCAGAGTGACCCCCTTCTTTGGGAATTTTGTGTTCGCTTCCTCTGGCTGTTGGATGGGGAGTGGACTGTGCTTGCGGGGTGCAAGGGGAGAAGTGGGGAGGCTGTACCGCTACTCCAGGTGAGAGACCATAATGGCTTGGCCTCAGGTGCTTGGGTGTTTGCCCTGGGAACAAAGAGCAGGAGGCTAGTTCTAGAGTGACGTGGAAGGCCAATCAAGTGGACTTTCTGATTACGTATGAAAGATGAGGGAACCAGAGGTTGGTGAGAAGGGTGGTGCTCGACTGACCATTCATTAAGATGGGAAGTTCAGGGAGAGGCCAGGGGCCTGATCAGGAGTTCAGTGCTTAACAGACTGACATGAGGTTGAGGCTTCACACGTAGAGGCCACTGGGAAAGTGGGCTGGGGTTGGGCCCCACCCCCCCCAACCTGTTCCCGTCCATGTGATAGATTAGTGTTCTGTGTAAACAGTTCTTAGAGAAAATAGTCTATAACCACAGAAAATACTGAAAAAGTGCAGTAGGCAATGGGGAACCGCCAAAGGATTTCAATCGGAAATGAATTGAATAGATTTGTATTTATGTCTACCTCAGAGCGGGAGAGACGAGAGGGAAGAGGTTTGAATTGTGGCAGGGGGCCCTCACCAGCTGTTTAGATTTGGGCAAATTAACCAAACCCTCTGAGCCCCAGGTTCTTTGTCAGCAAAGTGGAAATGGGACTGCCTTCCTCACAGGGTTGTTATGAGAATTGTAATTAAAATGTCTAGGATAATAAATACTTCGTATGTGTTGGTTCCCCTCTCTGCTACTGAGCACCTGTTAGCACAGATCAGCAAGTGGGGTGGCCGGAGATTAATTCCAACAGTCTCCCCAGGGAGGGGTGGGCAGGGCCCAGACTGCCGCGTTATGGGGCGGGTGGGTCAGAGCCAGACTGATGAGTGTGGGGCTGGGGGCCCCAATGCAAGGTGGTGCTGTTGATTGTGTTCAGGGGTTCAGGGAGAGAAGAGGAGCAGGGAGCATTTGGGACTTAGGTGGAGGGGCCATCTGGCAGCCATTTGTGTAAACAGGCCCTGTGTCCCCACTAGACCACGGAGCTGCTCTCCACTCGCCTTTCCTCATCAGCACCCACTCTTCCCCTTTCAGTCTCTGCTGCTGCTCCTAACCACAGCTCAGCGCCCGGCCTCCTCCTTCCTCTTCCTGCCGCAGTGCTCCCAAGCTCCCAAGGCTCCCTGCTTCTCCCAAGGCCCTGGCCCATGTGCATACTCTTTCTTTTCCGACCTCAGGATTTGGTTGCTGCCTCTTTACAGTCAGGGGTGCCAGTTGCTCAGGTATGAGTGCCTTTCTTCCAAAGATGGGAATGTTTTCTTCTTATCTGGCTCTTTCCATGCCTGGAACCCTGCTGCTTTCTCCTTGCTTTCCAGTCACTGCCCTTGTCTCAGCCTCCCCTCCTGGGCAGTGTCCTGGGAAGTGGGATAATGGTTGGCTAGCCACAGGCCACACAAGACAGCACAACCTGGGCCATGGCCCTCTGGCACTTGATCCAGATTGAGGATGCCTTTCGTTGGTGGGAAGCCACATGCCCCCTGTTCAGACTATAACCAGGCTGGTGGCTGGGACGTGTGGGTTCAGAGCAACATGCGGTGGCCCAAAAGCTCTTCCTCTGGGCCTTTCTGAGGCCTCCACGGGAGCCCCACCTCACTGCACAGCACGGGAAGAGCTTGTGAGTGGCCAGACCATCTTTGAACCTCTCTTCCAGAACACAGGGCCACTCTTTACATTCCTCTCGCTCCTTTCTCTGGGCTTCTGTTGATTCGCCTTATAAACCACGTCTTTGGTCCCAGCCTGGGAGCTCATCTGTCTGGGGGAGATGGCTCTCCCGGCGTTCTGGGGGTTGGCTGCCTGAACAGGAGTCTGCAGGCATTCCCCTGGGCTCACCCTTTACAAATCCTGTGCATGTCTCCCTTTCAGAAAAGAAGGGCCTATGACATTTCCAACAAAGTCATAGTTGACTCAGAATATGCAAAGAGCTTTTTCATGTTAAGTCAACCTCGAGGCATAATTTACATATCGTAAAATGCATCCGTTTTAAATATACAATTTGATGAGTTTTGACAGATGTGTACTTCCATGTAGCCAGCACCACAATCAAGATACAGAACGTTTCCATCACCCCAAATAGTTCCCTGTGCCCCTTGCCAGTGATGCCCCTGGCCCCCAGGCCCCGGCAGCCACTTATCTACATTCTGTCATAAATTAGTTTTGCTTTTTGCCGACTTTTATATACATAAATCTCATAGTGTGTACACTTTCCTCTCTTAGGTTCGACATAATGTCGTTGTTCATCCGTGTGGTAGCATGTCATTAGTAAATTATCCTTGTTTTAGCTGAGCAGCATTCCGCTGTATGGAAATCCCACAATGTGCTCATCTCTTCACCTGATGGTAGACATCTGCGTTTCCAGTTTGGGGGTATTATGACTACAAATGCCTTTTCTGATCCACATGTAGCACCTGGAGTGACCATGGTTGTTGCCCTGAGAGAGGTTGGAACCTTGTGGAGAAGAGGTTTGAGTGAACTGATACTCGTGGTGGTTTATTATTGGTTGTAATCAATGCAGAAATGCTTAAGAGTTGTGCCAGGGGTGATGGAACAGTCAGAGAGTGCCAGAGTAGAGTGGGTGGGAGTCGCTGTGAGGGGGTTCTTTGATTTGGGGGGTGGCATGTTAAAGCTCCGTCTGATGAATGGGGACCTGGGGCCAAGGGGCAGGGGGAGGTGCCCCTGGGAGCAGCCTGGGGGGGAATACAGAAGGGAGTAATCCTGGCAGATGGGAAGGGCCATGCAGGTACCATCAGACCTGGAATAGAGAACTTGTGTTCAGTGAGAGGGTGAGAACGGGCTGGAAGGCCTTCAATGCTGGGATTAGAAGCTCAGAATTGATGTCCCAAACAAAAAACAATGAAGTTGCTGCAAGTGTTTGAGCAGGGAAGGGCATGGGCAAAACCAGTGTTGTGCAAGATTCCCATCATTGGTGTGCAGGTTGGCTTGAATAGAGCAAAGAAAGCAAGAAAAGAGATAACAAACAGTAGGTATTTATTTGAGCTTGTTTTCTTGCCAGCTTCAAGGGTGGCCTCCCCAGCTGCAGAAGCATGCCCGGTGATAGAGTGGAGCAGAGATGCATGGGGGCTGGAAGTTGCAGAACGTTCCACGGTCATGGTGGATTTGTTTTCTGTTGCTGTATGACAATGACTTCAGATTCAGTGGCTAAGACAACACATTTAAAAAAAAAAAAATCTCACAGTTTCTTTGAATCCGGAGTTGGTACATAGGTTAGTTGGGTTGTCAGCTCATAGTCTCACCAGGCTGAAATCAAGGTGGTGGCTGAGGCTGAGTCCTCATTTGGAGCTCAGGATCCTCTTCCAAGCTCCTTCAGTGTATTGGCACCGTTCAAATCCTGCACTTGTAGGACCGAGGTCCCCATTTCCTTGCTGACCCAGAGACTGCACTCCGGTTCTAGTCATGGGGGCTCCCTCCATAGGTCATGACAACATGGCTGTTTGCTTTCTTCAGACAAGCAGGAGAGAGCCTGCTCCTGCTTCATCTCTGTGAAGGGCGCTCCGGGTTAAGTCAGGCCCACCCAGGATAACCTCCTTTTCAGTTGACTCCAGGGAACTTCATACATCTGCAGAATCCCTTTTGCCATATAAATTAACATAATCATTGGAGTGATATCTCATATTTATAGGTCCCACTTATGTTCAAAGGGAGGAGATGAGGCAGGATGTACACCGGTGTGTGTGTATCTTGGAGCCGTCTTAGAATTCTGCCTACCACACATGGTTTGGTTTCTCTTTGACTGCCTGTTTCCCCACTTCTAGAGAGAGGAGTTCTGGGCTAGGTCCTCTCAGAGGTTCTGCTCTGAGTTTTCCCTTTTTTCATGATGATGAAGTCAAGGTGGAAGCACGGTCACCATTCATGGCCTCCAAAATGTGACTTAGAGATTATGGTGACCTGCTGGGCAGAGATGGCTGATGGTCGTTGAGAGGGGTGCATGCTGAGGGAAGGGACAGCTGGTTGACTGTGGGTATGTCGTGGAATGGGTGGTTGGTGGAGTTGTTAGGGCTGTCCGCACATACTCCTTTTCCCTCTCCTGAGCAGCACATGGAAGGACTCTACCTCCCAGCCCCTTTGTGAGTCACCTTGGCCATGTGATTAAATTGGCCAGTAGAATGTGAGCATCTGTGATGTATATCATTCTGAGCAGAAGCTGTAAGGGCCAGTGTGTGTGTTTTGTCTCACTCTTTTTTTCCTCTGCCACAGGGACTAACATGATTTGGGATAGTGGCCGCCCCATTGGCCTGGGTCCCTAAGTGAGGGTATGCAGAGCAAAGTGCCAGCCAACCCACAGTGGACTGTGGCTTAAATGAAAAATAAACCTTTGTTGTTTAAAGACCCTGAGAGTTGGGGTTGTTACTGCAGCATAACCTAGCCTGTCCCTGGCTGATACAAAGGACAGTGTGACTGTTAATCTTGCTGCCGCCCTCTCTCTTTTTTAATTGAAGTGTAATTAATATGCAATATTATATTAGTTTCATTACAACATAATAATTCAATAATTGCATATATTGTAGAATTATGACTACAATGAGTCTACTTAACATTTGTCCCCGTTCATGGTTACCAATTTTTTTCTTGTGATGAGAACTTTTAAGATCTACTCTCTTAGCCCCTTTCAAATATGCAATGCGATGTTATTAACTCTAGTCGCCATGCTGTATATTACATCCCCATGACTTATTTATTTTATAACTGGGAGTTTGTACGTTTTGGTGCACTTTACCCATTTTGCCCACCGCCCCCCCAGCCTCGCCTCTGGCAACCACTGGTCTGTTTTGTGTATCCATGAGCTTGGTTTTGTTTTCTGTTTCTCTTAAGATTCCTCACGGCAGAGCAATCATATGGTATTTGTCTTTGTCTGACTCATTGCATTTCGTGTGGTGCCCTCAGGGTTCATCCATGTTGTTCCAAATGGCAGGATGTCCTTCTTCTTTATGGCTGAGCAGTATTCCATTGTATCCGGATATTACCACATTTTCCTTATTCATTCACCTGTCAATGGACATTTAAGTTGTTTTCTCTGGGACTTATCTTAGCCAGGCCCCCTGATCCATTTATTTCTGTGCGATAAAGCTGTAGGACCCAACCCAAAAGTCTGCATGAAAAGTGACTGTATTACTGCATAGTCGTGTTTTTTCATCATTCAAACAGAACTCACTGAGAGAAGGTGCTCTCTCACACTCTGGGACCTCAGCCCTCACGACAAATTAGCTATTTTTGTTTGAGAACAAATAAGTGTAATCAGCACATCCAGGGAAAGCTGCCAGTCAGACGCACCCTCACCTGATTTGGACACACTTGATGCAGTTCACTTGTCATCCCTTTCTGAAAGGCTCAGTTGCCATGCCGTCTATGCAGACCCTTGCTCCTTTCTTTCCCTGAGCCTGGGAATTGTTTGTGCATCATGCTGGCATCTTTACGATTCTTGTTTTTACAGATTTTGATGTTGATGATGTCTCTCTCTTAAGTCTCTCTTTCCTGCCACCACCTCCAAAAGGCCATTGAACTGTCTCTCCTTCCTGAATGTTTTGAAACTCTATGTCTTCTCTGATGTCTTCTCAGATTGCATTCGTCTCCTCAAATGCTTCCTGCGTGCTCCCCTTCCTCTGGGGACCATTTCTCCCTTTTCTTCCTAGACCTGCTTCTGCAGCCCTCTGCCCTGGGCTTTCTTCTCCTGCTCTCCCATATTTTAGGGCTTCAGGGGACACCCCTCTACCGGGACTACCTTCAAGCCACTCCTTGGCTCTCAAGACTGTTGTCCCTACTGCACAACTGCCTGATGGGGGAAAATTCAAGGCTGTTGGGTGGTTACACAGGGATCACATATGATGATCTGGACTCATCCCCAAAACAACATAAATCATGGGTGACTACAGGTGGAGAGCCACGTGGGGTACAGAGGCAGGGACCCCCCCCCAACAAAGACTGAATACAGTTGCTACTATGAGAAGAAATAAGGCCCCAAAGCCTGCCAGGGTGTATTATGCTATGGTGTAAAGAGGAGGGAAATAAGACAGAGAGAATCTGGCCATTGTAACAATAGCCGACTGTCACAAGCACTTATTATGTGCCAAGCACTCCATGGGCATTTCCTGTGGATTATCTCCTGCAGTCATCTTATTTCCTCTGAAATAATAGAAGTTTCACGTGCATCTGTCTGGTGAGGAAATAGAGGCTCAGAGAGTTTAAGTAGCCAGCCTAAGGTAACACAGCAATTACGTGGAGAACTGGCATGACATCCTGGACGGGACAGCTGGTTCCAGAGCCCAGGCCTCTATCCAGGAAAGCAGAGTGCCTCAACGCCAGGGGAAGGAGGAGCCCCATGGGCAGGACAGCTACCCGCTAGTTGCCAATGTTGATAATGATTCCCTCAGCTGCAGGGTGTGAGGCCTGCCGCTCCCTGGCCCCTCAGCTTTCCTTCCTGGCTCCTCTACACAGTGCAAACTGAGGAAGCCCCAGTTTGAATTCTTCCCCCTGCAGGTCCTAAGAGCTCGGAGCCTCGGGGCCCAGGCCACAGGTTGGGGGGTTGTCTTGCTTCCGCCCGAGGTAGTGCGAGATGGCCTTGAGTTTGCAGCTGGGCCAGTGCAGGCACCCAGTGAGGCTGGACAGCCTTGCCTTTCAGAATAGGAGAGAATTGAATTATTGTTACATCAACTCCCCCGACACTTTGAAAACTATGGCCTCCTGCCCTCCTTCCTCTGCAGCTTTTCTCTGCCTATAAAATGAAAAGCAGATTGCCTTGCCGGGGGCTCCAAGCAGGCCCTGCATCGGAGGTGTGTGCAGAGGGAAAGCACAGCGTGCGCACGGCGTCTGGGCCATCTGCTTCTCATTGACCGCCGTGCAGCCATGGCGAGACAATGGGCCAGTGTACAGCCTGCACCCCGCTCCGCCACAGCGATGACCCCGGGCCTGCTGCCTGGCAGGCTGGGGAGTGGCCCTCCTCCACCCCCAGCCCCAGAGGCTCGGAGCTCGTTTCCTAGAGTGTGGGGGTGGTTCCCCCTCCTCTGGACATTTCTTCTTTCTTTTCTTCCTAGAAAGATGGGTTTCAGCTGTTTCCTTAAGACTCCTGGTAGCCTCCTTCAAAAGCGGTATTTATTGTATGTGTGTTTTAACACTGTAACTGCAGTCTGCATTCGGTGCAGAAAACCCAGAAGAGGAAGAAGAAGCAAAAACTAGTGACAGTCCCACGACCGAGGGTTAGTATGTGTTCTGCCAGTCTATTTTCCATGAGTATTTTTCAGCAGTGTTTTTAAAAACGGCGATGACTAATATACACTTCTGAGTTCGGCAGTGTACTAGGTACTTTGCCTGGATGATCTCAGGCTGCATATAGTTAGATAAGCACTTTCATTACCACGATTTTTACAGATGAAGACTCTGCAGTTTAGATGGGGCAGAGAATCAGTCCAGGATTCTCCAGGGAGGTCGGTGGGGCCAGGATTCAGTAGCAGGCTGGGCACTCCAGATTCCGCAGCCCAAAACCACCCCACAACACACATCTGTGTGCAATGCTGATAGTGTGTCCTGATTTTTCACTAAATAACAGATATTTGTGGGGGGGGCGCTGGTGCCTGGCTGGTTTAGTCAGTTAAGCAGCTAACTCTTGGTTTCGGCCCAGGTCATAATCTTCTGGTCGTGGGACTGAGCCCCGTGTCAGCTATTCAGTTAATAATCGTCTGCACGTGACTCTTACAGCTCCCTATATCCCATCGCATAGGCTTACCTTAACCTTTGTAGCCATTTCCCTGATTCTGGGTTGTTCCAGATTTTGCCATTATGATCCTGAGATGATCCCTCAGTCCAGATATCTTTAAGCCCATCTCCTATGATTTGGTAGTAGTGAAACTCTGGGTGCACAGACATGCATGCCTGAAAGTTTTGAAAGACGTGGCAAATTGCCTTTAAGAAAAATTATATGTGCTATACTGGATATTCTCATCTTTCATCTATCAAATTGGCAAGGATTTTTAAAAATTTATACCTCGCTTTCTAAACTTCTCACCCATTTTTTTAGGGATCAAGCAGTGAACTTTCTTATTCCTTCATTGTCAATTTTAATTTATTCTTTTGTGAGTTTAGTGCTTTTGCTCCTTACCTAGTTTTCTACCGTGTGATTCATTTTCAGATTGACTTGCAGAAGCTTATTACATTAAGGACATTAATCCTCTGCTGCCCAGATTGCAAATACGTGTCTCTGTTTGTCTTGCTTTTACTCAGTGGCATTGTAAGATAAAATTAAATTCAATTTATCTTAGGATGTTTTTGCCTTTTTGTCAGAGGCTTCAAAATGTGATTCAGCCGATCTATCCATCTTTTTCTTTGCACCTCCTTCCTTTACCGTTTTATTTTTTTTAAAACTTCCTTCTGTCTCCTCAGCAATATGACATAAACATTCATGTGGAATATAGGTTTTTATCCTGCTGTTTGAAATTGAGCTTGCCACAACATGAACTCAAGAACCGAGATGTCAGAGTGGGTGGCTCAGTGATGGAGGAAAGTGAAAGGAAACCCTATCAGCTGATTGCCCAGGAAAATGAAACCAAGTAGCCCATCAGCCCTGAAACTGACATGTTTATATGTTTATTTTTTGGCTCCTCAGGAAGCTCTTACCATTTCTTACCTAAGTGATGGAATTCTTAAGTGTTTTCTTTAAATATCAGAAAGTGTTGCTTAATTTTCTTCATAATTATCATAAAGCTAACATTTTATGACTTTAACCATTTTTTAGCGTAGAGCTGCACCCAGTCTCAACATGTTCAGAGTTAAGGTGTCATCTTTATTCTGCCATGGAGCTCAGAAGCAGGGTGTGCCTTCCTGACACCTACCTGGAGTCCCCAGGCCAGATGCCTCCCTGCCTTCTCAATGTCTTCCCTGTGGAAAGGAATAGAAACCTTATGGGTCAACAGGTTTGGGGTAAATTCCAATTTGTGAAACTTTTATAGATGACCTCATTTATTTATATACACGGGGAAGAGTATCCAAAAGGCAGGAAGGAGCAGTAAAATACATGCATGAGCGATCCACCGTATGGTTGAGAAATATCACCGAATGCCAGTGTTAGTCCAGTGTTAGATTTCCCTGGCCTCTCTTTGTTCCCTTCCTTTGATCTATTCCAGACACCCCCATTGGCCAAACCCAGCCAAAAGGCAGAGGGCAAGAGAGCCTGGGCAATGTGGTTTATGGAGGTCATAGATCCAGGATCACAGCGCAAGGTAGAGAAAACTGGAGAATGGATCCCATGGCGAGCAGGGGCACAGAGAATAGCTAGGATAAATAATAGAAGAAAATTAAAAATCCTTCAAAAGTCCACCAACCAGGGGGCACCTTGGTGGCTCAGTCAGTTAACTGTGCCTTCAGCTCAGGTCATGGTCTCAGGGCCCTGGGATTGAGTCCCATGTTGGGCTTCCTGCTCAGCCGGGAGCCTGCTTCTTCCTGCACCCCTCCCCCTGCTCATTCTCTCTCTCTTCCTCTCTCTCTCTCTCTTCTTTCAAATAAATAAATAGGGGCGCCTGGGTAGCTCAGTCATTAGGTGTCTGTCTGCCTTCGGCTCAGGGTGTGATCCCGGCGTTATGGGATCGAGCCCCACATCGGGCTCCTCTGCTGGGAGCCTGCTTCTTCCTCTCCCACTCCCCCTGCTTGTGTTCTCTCTGTGTTAAATAAATAAAATCTTAAAATAAATAATAAATAAATAAATATCTTTTTTTTAAAATCTACCACCCAGAGTTAACCTTGGTTAACACTTTGGTAAGTTTGCAATGACTTTGTAAAACGCATGACTTTTATGCAGTTGAGATCTAGTTGCTTTTTAAAGCATAGTTAGTTAACCAGGGAACAGTTAGAGATCCAGTCAAAAATTATTTAGGGAAGGGTTTGATGACAGATGATCTTTGCATTTGAGTGGTTTTTTTTTAACTCGACTGGTACATACACACACACAGACATACATACACGTACAAAATGACCCACGTCATTCAATGGGAATATTCCCCCCCACACAACCCTAGGTTTTTTTTTTTCAAATGCAGAAAACTATCAGTCAGGCCTCTTGAAATGCAAATGATCTTTTTTCTAACACTGTGCAACTATTCTTTTGTGGGCAAAATTAAGGTTTTTTTATTCATTAATTTTTAAATGGCAGTATCCTGAGCATGTGATCAGGGATGACAAATGAGTGATACCTTTACCGCCGTGTTCTATTTTGTTTCGCTGAGACCGGCATCCCTCATCGATCCCTCCTTCTTTCCCCTGAGCGCCCATGTGGGCTCAGAATGCTACCCCGCACGGCAATCCTTAGTACAGTAAGTCTCAGAAACTGGGGCCTATTGATGTCCTTTAAGTTTAGCAATCGTTAAGAATAGAAGTATACTGCCTGATAGTTTCTATGGCCATCAACCATAGCAGAGGATTCCTCCTAAATTTGAAGTGTGGGAGATGGCACCAAAAAACTCATTTCTTGGTCTCAGCAGAACTGCAGAGGCAGAAAAACACTAAGGGAAAATATGAAGAGATGAGGCTAAAGTTGCAGAATTCTCCGATGGAGCAACCCAACTGGATTTTGAGGTTGGCATCTCCATGAAAGAAGAAGTGCATATCCAGAATTCCCTATTCTCACATTCTTGGAGTTTATTATCTCAGTCATTAGTGGAAGTCATTTTGCATGCTTACATATCTAAGAATGTCTGTCTGTTGCCCTTACCCAGAAAGCTGCAAAATTATTGGGTCCCAACTCTTTCCCTTCAAAATCCTCTGAAGGCTGCTTCACATAGAGTGGTGAAGAGAGTCTGAAGCCAACCAATTTTTATCTTGTTTATAAGAAGTTGTGTTTTTCTTCCTTGATGCTTATAATGTAAAATTAAATTATTCTTAAAATTCAAATATTTTGCTAGAATGCATTTTAAGTGAAGCCCCTCTGTGAGGGGTCCTAAAGGCCATCTGTCACTTAGGTTTGGAAATTCACCAAAATGACTCAAAAACTCCACATGAAGTATCCTCATGGCTAAAATTTATTACAGCAAAGTCATGGGAAATATGCTACTAGCTTATAAGGGAAGAAGCACAAGCGAGTGTGGCAGAATACAGGCGCAGGCTGCTTTTTACTCTCTCCGTCCTGTGAGAGGGTCACACAGAAGAGCATATGTGTGATGTGTCTGCCCAGGGAAGCCTGTTGGAGACTCCACTCTCAAGTTTTTATTGGTGTCTGATTATATAGGCACTCAACGTAACGTGGATCAAAATTCCAGACTACCAGAAGGAGAGCAGGTTTCAGCATAAACCACAATATTTGTTAAAAAACAAACAAAACAAAACAAAACAAAAAAAACAGTTTAGGCACCATGCGCCATTCTTACCAGTTAGGCAAAGTTTTCTATCAGTGTAGGGAACTACTGTCCAGCCGAGTTCCCAGACACCAGCCAGCAAGGCTCCCTAAGGTAGCAGTTGCAGGCCTGCTTTGTGAGCTCTTTTCTGCACAGCCCTCTTTAAGTTATTTTTCCTTCGAATGCAGTGAGCCCCTTCAAGTTGCTTACTAAATAAAGTTTTCTTTATTCTTATAGATTATATCTTTCATTATTACTTTTGTTCCGGTTGTGTGAGTTTCTTCCTTAAGATGTTCTTTAATTTTTTTTTTAAGATTTATGTATTTATTTTAGGGAGGGGGAGAGAGTGTGTGTGCGAGAGGAGGAGGGGTAGAGGGAGAGGGAGGATCCCCAAGCAGACTGTGCTGAGCTTGGGTCCTGACACGGGGCTCAGTCCCACGACACTGAGATCATGACCCCAGCCACAATCAAGAGTCGGATACTTAACCGACTGAGCCACCAGGCGTCCCCATTGGTTGTTCTGTAATTCTTGGATTTGGTAAGATAGTGAAGGCGAAACAAGCTCTCCTCCTCGTCCTTGTCACTTCCATCAGTTTGCCTTTCTCCTCTGTCTTCTCTCTGAGTATCACGCTTGTCCTTCTTGGTACTCATTCACTTTGGTCTGGCGTCGGCCCTGCTTCTTGTGCCCTGAATGAGGGTCAATTGGTTTTTTCCTGGTATTGCATTAAAAACGTTTAAACTGCATACCTGAGGGCTTTTTTTTTTTTCAGATGTTATTTTCTTGTTTCTCCCCCTCTGTTCATCCTCCACAGTGAAAGGTCTATCTAGATCCATTATTTCCGTGGAGAAGGTCGTGGCGGCTTGTGCTGATTGCTGCCTCTGTCATCGCAGAGTGTCTGTCAAAAGCCCTATCCAGTAGTCAAGTTAGAGATTGTGGTTCCCAGTGACCAGCAGGTTTGCATTGATTGAACATCCGTTAACTGAAATCCTTCTTCTCCTGCCCCACTGGAGAGCTCTCTGACACCAGGAAGAAATGGAGATCGTGGGAAGAACGGTGCCCTGGCGTGCCTGCCTCCAGGCTGTGCCATCTGTAGGCTGTGACTCTTATGTCTGTGAAGACTCCCCTCCTGGCTACTGTGGAGCCTTGTTCCTCTCCATCCACATTTCCCAGGACACGAGCAGAGGGGTGCCTGCAGACGCAGAGAGCACTCTGGACCGTGTCCCGATGTTTTGGATAGGTCAGCCCTGTGGTTCTGGTTTTAGGGACTGATTCCCTGGCTCACAGAATGGGAGGTCCTGAAATGGCATTTAAAAAAAAAAAGATTTTATTTATTTATTTGACAGAGAGCACAAGCAGGGGAGCAGCAGAGGGAGAAACAGGCTCCCCGCTGAGTGGGAGCCAGACCTGAGGCTCGATCCCAGGACCCTGGGATCATGACCTGAGCTGAAGACAGATGCTTAACTGACTGAGCCACCCAGGTGCCCCTGAAATGGCATTTTTAATCCAGTTTCTTGCCTGGCATTTGGTTGAATATTGATCCTAATTCACAGAATAATGTTTTTACTGTTTCCGGTGTCATCTATGGTATTTTCATGAGAAGTTGAGAAGGGCTCAGTAGGGAGCTATTAACCAAGCATCACTTAAAAACGCAAGTTCCAAGGAACCTTCTCATTGAGGGGCTGCCGGGCTCACAAAGAATAAAGTACTGTAAGTAGCCAATGGAGATTAGAGTCTCATTAAGGAGCTAGAACAGATACACATGGAAAATAAGCCACAATCCCAGATGGTATGTTTTGATGGGTGCACTGGGAGTACACTCTGGCTTCTGGGTCCCGCCTCCAGCATGGACTTGCTGTGTGACCTTAGGCAAGGCAGGGCACCCTTCTGGAACTCTCTTGTCTTGTTTCCAGATGAGAGGATTGGTCTAGAGAGTTTCCAGTATGCCTCCAGCTCCAATGTTCACCCTCTTTTTCGGCTGCTGTGATTCCGTGGGAATTCTGTAGAAAGGAGGGATGGGCTGTCCTTGGGCTGATAGATCACCTCTAAGGGCCAAAGAAGCAGAAACTCAGACACCTTCCAGAGTCCAGCCTCCATGGTGGGAGTGCCCTGCCTCCTGCCAGGAGGGCTCAGCTCTAGCCTCTCTTGCTTGTCTCTGTCTGCTAGATTTCCTTACACAAATGGCCTGTAAATGATATCAGTGTGCAGTTTACAAAGGTCTTGTCTTTTTGAATCATCCTGCCTGTGTGCATGTGTGTGTTCAATGTAGCAGAAAATGGATGTCAGGCCCATTTTGAAAAGTGAGGAGTCCATTCTCCCTTTTATAATTGATTCATAATTTCTCCATAAAGAGTTGGGCGTTGCTTCATTCTGACAATCAGCCATGACCCTTTTATCAGGCTGTGTTTAGACAAGGAATCTAAGGCACAAGTGAGTAACCTCTGATACATCAGGGTGTGCAGAGACCGCAGGACCTGTCCTGGAGCCTCTTCTGCTCCAGGTAGATTTCTTCCTGTAGTCAGAATTCCGTATTCTCGATGAGTCTGACGGGCAGAGGTGAGTCAGCACCCATGGTAAAGAGCAGGGGGGCCCCTGCTGTCTGAGGAGGCTGGTCTTAGGGGTGACCCCCCCACCACGTTGGGGCAGTGGGATGAAGCCCTGGGGCCTCAGGGACTGTCCTCCCCATGGGGACAGTGCTGACTGGTTGTCCTCCTGAGCAGGAGGCCCCTCTTCCCCCCACTGGGTCTCCTGTGAGAGCTCCGTATCCCCAGCCAGGATAGGAGGGGCAGTTAGCTAATTTAGCAGATTATAAGTCACCACCAAAACCAGATATTCGGGTTAATGCAAAAATTCACTTTTGGGGCATAAATAATCTAATTGGCTGTTGACATGCAAACAGAATAGACAGCCAGAAGCTCTCCTGAGAATATACAAGGAACTTCCTTGAGGACTAACTGCTCACACGGGTGCCTCTCACTTATACCCATACTTGAGGGAAAGACAAGAGTGGGGAGAATTGTTGTTATAATTCGTGTCTGTGAGATGTTGCAAGAGAGGGAAGTGCACACATCCCAAAGGCTCCTTCTCTGTGGCTTTCCCTGGCTTGGCTGCCTGAAGGGCTTGTGCCCAATGGAAAGATCATGGCCTTCTCTTTGGTTCCCCAGCTGGATCCCAGCATTTTTCATACTGTCTCGTGTTTGTCCATGTGTCTGTCTCTCCATCAGTCTGTGATCCTGCAGGTTGAGAACCATGTACACTTCTCACCTCTGACAGAGCCTATGTAGACTGCGTGCTCAGCAGTGACTGGCTAAGCTGAATAAATAAGTCAGCTCCAGACTTCACTAAGGAGCCGAGAGGACAATATTCCCTGGAAGACAAGCTGTGTCTGTCCACCCAAACAGCCTGTGTGCGTTCACTTTCTGTAATTGATGCATATTTACTGAACATCTACTGTGTGCCAGGTAGATACCGAGGATATAGCAGTGAACAAGACAAATAAGATTCCTGCCCACAAGGGTTTTAACTATAATGAGAAGACAGATAATAAACAACCAACAAAACAAATCAAATAACAGCAGTTGTTAAAGGAATGAAAACAGGATGGCAGAAAGAGCTAGGGGTCAGGGAAGACTTGGGTCCTTTAAAGTGAGGTCTGAGGACAAAGAGAAGTGAAGCAGAGGAAAGAGCATTCCAGATGGAGGAGACAGCTAGTGCAAAGGCCCTGAGGCAGAACTAAACATTGCATGTTAAAGAAACAGGAAGAAGTCCAGATGGCTGAAGAGCGTAACATGGAAGTGGGGAGTGGGAGGCATGGGATTAAAGAAATGGGTGGGCTGGGGCCAGATGGCACAGATCAGTCTAAATGCATTGGGAAGTCACTAGATGCTCTGAGCTGGGTGGAGGAGGGTGGCACAAATCTGTTCATGGAAGCATTTTGAGAAGACATCATGATAAAACCAGGGTTTCATCCTTCCATGGCAATGACCCTTCACACTCTCATGCTGCTTTTAAGGGAGGGAGGTGACTTCTGCTGCACTTTTGCTCCAACCTTACTTGCTTGGCCCCTCCAGTGCATGTTGGGACTGTCTGTAGAGGAGAGGGACTGGCTCCCATGAGGATGGAAACCACAGCTTTGGGCTTGAAAGCACCGAACAACTCCACTCTGGCCAGGCCTCTTTTAGTTGTAAGTGACAGAGACACCATGCAAACTAGCTGAAGTCAGAAAGGGAATTTGTTGGCTGCCAAGACTGATAATCACAGTGGTTGAACTCACCTGAGGGGCTCAGTGTCAGAAGGACTGTCTCTGTCACTTGGCTTCCCTTGCTCTGTTTCTTTCTTTGTATTGACTTTATTTTCTCTTATGCTAGCAGAGCTTCCTCCCAAATGCCCTTAGTCCGGCAAAGTGGAGTCTCTGTTCTGGGCCCCATGCCGTAGGGGACCCCATGCTTTGGAGTAACTTCCTTGAAATTACTGGAGCTGGAGCTGTCAGTCCCATCTGTATGAGCTCTGGTCCTCTTTTCTTCCCCTTAGGGCCTCTGAGCCTCTTTCACCTACATGGAGTCCACTAGATGCTCTGAGAAACTTGAGGACTCACATCCATGGCGTTATCCTGGGGCCCTATGGACAGGGCCCCGTTCCGGGATGATGGTCTGATGAGTAGGAGCTCACCTCACGGAGCAGCGTGGTATTTCGTTCACAGGATCTCACAAGATGGCCACCATAATGGCGCTGGCCTGCTGATTTGGGATGACTTTACTCCCATGTGACATAGGATGGGTTCAGAGCTCTGGGCTACCCTGACTCTTGGGTTCCAGCCGCATGTGAAGGCTTGAGCATCAGTCTCTCCTGTTCATCTCCTGGCTGAGGTGCACCTACAGTGTGTAACGCCCAAGGGCAGCACGCTGGTGGCAGGCCTCCTTTACCCTGTCCCCTGCCACCGCACCACCCACACCACACCCACATGTCAGGATCTCTGCCACATGGCCATGCCTCTCTCCCCCAAGGGTTTTGAGACCACTGCTCCATGACTCCAGTGTACTGACGTGCTGACTTTGTGGCCTTTTGCATTGGTTGTGACCCATGCCAGACAAGGGATAGGCCTTCTTTGTGCAGATCAAGATAATAATACAGCTCTGTCTTCTGCCCCCACCACCTGCATCGTTCCACCCTACCTTTTCCTTTAGCTCTGTTCCATTTGTGATTGGATGTGAAACCTTGATAAAGCTAGTACCAATGGTCCAGTTTCAAGAAACAGACTCTCTCTCCAAATGAATCTCAAAGTTGCTCAAGATTTTTCATTCTTACTCTTTGATAATTCTGAAGGGGATCTAAGTACATGCTTCACGGCAATTCTGTTCATTTACACCTCACAGTTCACAGCTGCTCCAGCACAGATTTCCTCAAAATTCTTACCCTTGCCAAAGCGCCTAATTCCCCACGGCCCATATGACCTTTATTTTTTACTTCTATTCCACCTCTTCGTATTTCATTTCCTGGATCTGCATGGTCCAGCGTGGTGGCCGCTGTCCACGTGTGGCGGTTATGCACGTAGAGTATGGCTGGTCTGAATGGAGATGGGCACTTAGGTGTAAAAGACACATGGGATTTTGAAAACTTGGTATGAAATTAGAAAAGGAAATTTCGGGGCACCTGGGTGGCTCAGTTGGTTAAGCATCTGGTTCTTGATCTCAGCTTATGTCTTGATCTGTTGGGCTCCACATTGGGCATGGAGCCTACTTAAAAGAAGAAAGAAAAGGAAATTTAAAATATCTGGCTAATTTTTTATTTTCATTATATGTTGAAATGGTGATGTTTTCAATATATTGGGTTAAATAAAATATGTACTTAAAATTAATCTTGTTTCTTTTTGCTTTTTTAATATGGCTACTAGAAAATTTAAAAGGATGTGTGTAGCTCGTATTATATTTCTGGTGCACAGTGCTGAGTCAGATCAACGAAGACTTTGCAATTTTCTCCTTTTCCTCCTGCTTCTTCCTCATTCCTTCCTGGTTCTTTCTTCCTTGCCCTGATATCCTGATTTGAAAACAAAATTTCCAGTAAATGATCTGGCAGAAATGAAGCTCTCCTCAGATGGGGGTATCAAAGGGCAAAAGCTCTAGATATAAATACGTCAGTCATTTCTGTCTCCTTCCACATATGTTAAATCATGTTTGCATTAACATAGACATTTTAGGAAATCACTGACTTCACTGTTTATTGAATTGCCACACAGAAAACAGCATTGAATGGAAGAAGGACACACATTTTTTTCCTTTCCTGAAACACAAGTCCACATTTTACTCTAGAGTTTAAATTATCTCATTCATGATGGAACTCCTCACTAATGTCTGTTCCAGGCCCTGCCGCGATTCCCTACTTCTAAGTGACACACTCATATAAGACAATTAGCTCTTTTTATTTAAAATTGGCAGGTAACACTTTCCTATTTTGTTTTTCTTCACTTGGATAAATGTCTAGTTCCCAGTCCATCATCACCAATAACTTAAGAGCCATTTTAGTCTTCACTCCAGGAGTCTGTCCCGAACCATGAAAGCCATGCCGCCGTGACTCACACCTCACGTAAAATAGGTCTGAGTGTTTGGGAAAACAGCCAAAAATATTGCTTGATGGAGCCTTATAGTAAGAGATAGAAAGTAGTTATGAACACAATAAGAGGATTTGTTCTAAGCTTCGAAATATTTTTTATTTGATAATCTTTTAAATCTTTTTTTTTTTTAAATTGAAGAACAGTGCCCAATGACAGCTAACGGGAAATGCCTTCCAATGTCTAAGTGTTCACATATGTGAGGACATTGAATGTGGGCTGAATACATGCATTTGAAGCAAATCATGATGGAAGAACAAGAGAGGATCTCTTACTTGATGATTATTCTTCCTAGGTTAATAAGGGAATCATTTACTCCGTGTGGTTGCCGCCAAAGATTTAAAAGCTAACTATTTATTATTATCAGCCTGTGGTTTTGTAACTCAGAAATGAACTTGGAAAATGGTTTCCTGGAGTCTCCAAGGACCTGGGAGGGCGCGGGGGCGGGAATCCCGCCATATGCTTGTCTTTGCCCGTGAAGAGCACACACGTATAATTTTAGGATTTATTAGTTAGTATGCACTGTGGTTTTGTCTATTTAATATTTCAGACAATTGCTTGTTCATGTTCACTGAGGAAGAGGAAGTAGCGTATTGTGTAATTAAACGGAATCTGGAGAATTAACGCTGATATTTGGTAAAAGCCATTTCCTCTTCTTACTACAAGTGTCTAATTCATGCTTTTCCCAGTAAGTAGCAAAATTGCAGTTCTCATCAGAAATTCTGAGGTCGGAATAGAAATCTCTGAGGGCCTGGTTGACTTTGAGGTGGCTTTTTTCTTAAAGAGTTTTTGGGAGCGAGGGGCCCTGCAGTATTTAGAGCTTTGACGATGGTGCTGTTATCTGGGATGAGATCAATGTACAGGCAGGTGCAAACAAAAGTCTCTCAGTGTTTGGCGCAGAGAGCTCAAGTGTTTCCCACCGTGGGCTGCAGTTTCCGTGTGAGTGAGGCCTTGCAATGGTGCAAAGTCCTACAGTGTGCTGGAAACATCCGTGGAGATACGGACACTTAAGCAAAAGTCGGAGAAGGGTGGGCAGCTTCTCCTAACTCAGGATGAGGCAGGCTGCACTCCTTACGAAGTCCCAGGGTAGGAGCAGCTTTCAAAGGCCCCTTCCCCTACCACTTCCCTCTCGTAAGTCTTGTCCTCAGCCAAATGTGATCCGAGGTTGTGCATTCCTAAAGATCTCAGGACACCTCCCAGCAGCTTCTGCAGCCTGTTCCAAGCCTAATACTCGAGCAGATCCTTTAAAGGCGTAATGTAAATTTGCCCTGCTCTAATCTGGAGCCCTGTGGGGCATATGCTGCCTTAACACCACATGCCTAGGTGAGACATGGAGGGACAGGCTCATTTCCATCTCTGTTAAATATTCTTCCTCTTGAGTAATGTATACTAAGGAAGGAATACCTTCTCAAATTTCTCTTGAGACCTATGGTTTGGTGCTAAGAAGATAAGAAGGCAGACATTTCTGGCTCTTTAGTAAATCCTGCCATATACTTGAACCTTGTCAGTGCAAATGCTGATCTCAGAGGACAAATGAACTACAAATGTGACCCACACTGATGCTTATCAGAGCCCTGTCTAAAAAATAGGCTGGCAGAGCCATAGAGAAAGTCCGTACTAAATCACAAACTCGAAAAGATACCTACACCCCCATGTTCATACGGCATTATTTATAATAGCCAAAATATAGAAGGAGCCCAAGGGCCATTGATGGATGAGCGGATAAAGGAAAAGGGGAGGTGTATACACACACACACACACACACACACACACACACACACACTGGAATATTATTCAGGAGAAAAGAAGGAAATCCTGCTATTTGCCAGAACATGGATGGACCTTGAAGGCATTATGCAAAGTGAAATAAGTCAGACAGAGAAAGACAAATACTGTATGATTTCATCTGTATGTGGAATCTAAAAAAGAACAGATTGGTGGTTGCCAGACTGGGGACTGGGGTGGAGGACAGGGGTAGGGGACAAAATGGGTGAAGGGGGTAGAAAGGTACAAACCTCCCCTTATAAAGTCCTGAGGGTATAACATACAACATTGTGACTATAGTTAATAATACTGGATTGCAAATTGGAAGATTGCTAAGAGAGTAGATCTCAAGATCTTAAGATCATGAGAAAAAAATAATTGTAACTGTGTATGGTGATGGATGTTGACTAGACTTACCAGGTAATCATTTTGCAAGATGTATCAAATCATTATGTTATCCAAATAAAACTAATGCAAGGTTATATGTCAATTATACTTCAATTAAAAAAAAAGGGTGGGTAGGTGCTTGGCAAGGGCAGGAGGTGAAAGTGGAGAAGGCCTCCCAACATTAAAGGAGCAGCAGCTGCTGCCCCAGGTCCCTGAGGAGGAAGGCACAGGTCAGCCCTGCTTAAAGGCACATGGAGACAGTGATGGTGGGGGTAGCCCTCCTCCCTGTGTCCTGTTTCTAGACATTAAATATCTGGCTCATTGCCCGAGCAAATCACTGAATGATTTTCATAGCATGAAGGGAAAACAGAGGAGGAGTCCAAGCCTAAATGCTAATGCACGTCTCTGCATTAAAAAAAACATTTATTATGGGTTTGAACTGAGGCCAGGCTCAGACTGCCAGAGGGAGCTGGAAGGAGAGATTGCAGAATGCATCCTTTGAAGTTGGTGGTCAGGTTTCTGCTGGCTGTGGTAGTGAGCCTATCTTATCCCACCAAAGAGTAAGGCTATTATTTAGAAGGGAGGGGGGCCCACATTTGAAGTTCTGTATTAACATTACTACAAATGATAGAAAACTTTGTATTTCCAGACAGCTTTTATGTTGCAGAGACCAAAGCAACTTGCCTAATGTGGGTTTTGCCCACTCCCCTTAGAGGAGTTATTTTAAAAGAGCTTTAATTTAATGAAACAAATTGCCATGCCAAATAGTCCCCCGTGGGGGTGGAGACGGTCTGCAGGACTGAAGGGCTCTCAGGCCCTGCCTGAATTTTCCAGGCTATGGAGTTCTCCTGGGCCTGCCCTCTGCCTGGGGGCACAGCTGTATGTGAACAGCTCTGTGTGCCGATCCAGAAGCTGGGATGAATGAGAGTAAGTGGACCCCACTCTGCCCTCACAGCAGCTCCCAGCCTAAGGGGGTGAGGAAAAATGGAGAATGAGGACATCCGATGTGAATGCAAAGCAGAAAATAGGAAGGGGCATGTGAAAGTCAGACTGTGATGGGGAGATCACCACCAGGCAGAGGGGATCAGGCGGAGAAGGTATTTACGGTGCACTTCCAAAGATGGGCAGCATTTGGACAAGAAATAAGCGGGAGACAGATGGAAAGGGCGCACATGGGAAACTTGGAAGCAGGCTTGGGGAAGGAGGAGCGTTTAGAGAAAGGCTGAGAAGGGTTGTCAGGGCCAGGTGGTGGAGGGCCTGGCCTCAGGAGGGAAAGGGCCAGGGGGCCGCCACAGTGGCCCAGGTGAGAGGAGCCCAGCCTGGCAGTACCACGGCGGACAGGTCTGTGACAGTGGCTCTCAGCACTGACTGCACTCGGGAATGGCCCTGGGAGCTTCCAAACTGCGGCTGGGACCGCAGAACCAGATTCTGGCTTCATTGGTCTGAGGCGTGGCGGGCAGCCTCGGGTTTTGTGAGAAGCTCCCCGTTCCAAGATGCTGTCCAGGTTAAGAACGGTGCATCTGCAGCAGTTTCGGATTCAGTGGGGCTGGGGCTTGTTTAGAAGCTTGAGGTATTGCCAGTAACTCTGGTCCGTAGACCACTCTTGGAGTAGCAGGAGGGTCTACAGGGCTTAGCCAAGCAGAGCACCTGCCTGCAGTTTAACCTGTGGAGGAGAAACAGAAACCATTGGACCTCTTTCCCCTGGTATGCTCTGGGATGCTGGCCCTTGCTGAGAGAAGGCAACCTCATTCACTTGTGGTCGCTGCCCTTCAGGGACAAGTGGGGACTTTAAAAAGGAAGCATAGAGGGGCACCTGGGTGGCTCAGTCAGTTAGGTGTCTGACCCTTGATTTGGGCTCAGGTCATGATCTCGGGGTCGTGAGATCGAGCCCTGCGTCCAGCTCGGCACTGAGCTTGGAGCCTGCTTGGGATCCTCTCCTTCTCCCTTGCCCCTTCCTGCTCGTGCTCTCTCTCTCTCTCTCAAAAAAAAGATATAAATAAATAAATAAATAAAACGAAGTACACATACCCCCGGGGCTAGAGGAAGACCTCCCAGGGGTTGGGCAGGCATGTACAGCTTTTACCAGATTCCATTTGCTCAGCTTGCACACGTGTGCTCTCGCACAACAGATCTGCCTGAGATCACCGTGCTCCACGCTGACCTGCCGAGCCCTCCTCCCTCTCCCTCCCAATCTCTCACACTTTGCACAGGCTGGATTTCCCTCTCATCAGGCTTGCCATGGACAGGGCATTGCTGCAGGATGCGTAAGTGCCCAGGACGCCCACCAAAGGGCAACTAGAAAATGCAGGCTCTGGAGATCAAAGCAGGAAGTAGTGAAGATGTTGCACATGGCTTCATGGGCACAGAGCCTTCTCTGTCTCGGCCAGAATCAGAACTTGTAAGAGAGATGCTTCTCAGGAGGGCCCGTAGCAATATGTTTGTTCGAATTTAAAAAATGAAATCAGGGCCACCTGGGTGGTTCAGTTGGTTAAGTGTCTGACTTCAGCTCAGGTCATGGTCTCAGGGTCCTGGGATCAAGCCCCATGAGCAGGGAGCCTGCTTCTCCCTCTCCCTCTGCCCCTTCCCCCCACACACTCTCTCTCTCAAATAAATAAATACAATCTTCAGAAAAAATGAAATGACACTTTTCCATCCTAAAATAAGTCAGCTTTGCTTAATATTGACAATGAGGACTGACTTTGCAATTAGATCATGTAAAACATTTAAATAATAATGATAGCAAACACTTACTTAGCAGTATGGGCCAGTCCTTATTCTAAACACCTTACATGAGTTAGCTTATTTTAATTCTCCCAACAGCCCTCTAATTAGGTACTACTATTATTCCCACCTTACAACGAGTCCTGACTTAGAAGAGGTTAAGGAACTAGCCCAAGGCCACTTGGCTGGTGAGCAGCAGAGCTGATAGAAAGCAGACGTTTTCTCTCAACTGCATGCACTAAGTCTATAGGTTCCAATCTTTTGACAAAAATATAGTGGGATGTCCATATTCAAAATACAGTACTCTGGCATCTCTGGTAGTTACTTAAATGTACAATTAAAATCTTTAAATATCACCTTTAAATGTGGCTCAGTGGCCATGCAGCGTTGGCCCCATCCCACCTTTGTGAGGTTCAGTCCCTCATCTGCAAAAATGGAACAACCGTCTCTGCTCTGCAGGGTTGTTGAGAGAGCAAATGAGAGAGCCCAAGAAGTGGCCTGGCTTGCAGCCAGTTCTGGATGAATGGCAGATATTATTAACATGGCTGGCATCTCGAAAACCATCTTGGCATGTGGTGGGAGCTCCCGGAATGTAAGCACCCTTCCGCCTTGTTGATGATTCCCAGGTTTTATTCCCATGGAATAGAACACCCCGTGGGGGGTGGTAGCCTGATGCAGCGAGGTTCCGTGCCTCCTTTTGTCTTCCGTGTCCCAGCTTCCTCAAAGAAGACGTCACAGTGCACCTCCTCCAGCGTGCCGCCTCTGAGTAATAAAGCTGCACAACGACGTCTCTTTTCTTTGATCATTTGACTGGCTCACACCAGGTCTCCATGAAGAGATCCGTGAATCGGCGAACGAATGCTGGGAATAGGGTAGTAAGTGAGGCAGGCACCTCCCTGCTTTTACCAAACTTGCGGTCTAGATATCACCAAACAATTGCAACACTGACAGATGCCACAGTAGTAGAAGAAATACGGGCCAGAGCAAGCCCAGAAAAGGGGCATCAAGGAAGGGATGGCTTCCTGGAGGAAGCGTTGTCTAAACTAAAATCAAATGGACAAGTAGAAGCCAGATGGCAGGAGCAGTGTGTCTATCGTCCTGGAGGTAAGAAAGAATGTGCTGAGCTTTGAGAACAGGAAAGACTTAGCAAACTTGACCACAGAGATGAAGATTTCCCAAGTCCTAAGCTTGATTTCTTGCCTTTTGTCAGCCCTCCCAGATCATGGTATGCTTCTGGCAAACAACAAAGAATTTTCTACGTCTTTTGTATTTACCCCCATATCTGCTCATTTCTTGCCTCTTGGAACTCATCTCATGCATCCCTGGGTCTGGGCAGCACTGCATGGAACCCAGTCTAGCCAGGGCCGGGAAAAGGGCTAGCAGAACCCTATCTTCTAGCCCCTAAGACACAAGTCCTCAGGAAGCCACGCTCTGAAGTGGCTTTTCATGCATTGTTCCCAAATCTGGATGATGTAAGGAGCATTTCACCTGCAAGTGGCATACACACCCAGTAGCCCTGGGGCTGGGGCTTTGGGCCTGTAGGATGGAGGAAATGTGTGGCTTGTCTCAGCCTGCCTTTTCATTCCAAGACCAAAGAAGGGCACAGAGTCAGCAGCAGGGACGGGAGAGCAGGGTTGTCCATGTACGCTCTTGCTCTGTGACCGAAGGTCAGATCCCGTCACCAGCAGACAGACGCAGCCTTTGTTGCTTCCCCAAAGTGGCCCTGGCCACCCCCTCACCCTCGCGCTTTCTGGGGCTTTCTGTTCCAGTCTGCAAAATGAACTCCTGCAAATGAAACAAGAAGTCAAGCTCTGCTGCCTGCGAGGCAAAACCAACTGAGATCAAATGGCCTTTGAGGCATGAAAGCAAAGATTTTCTGTGATTTTTCAGAGCACTCCCAGTTGCAAAATTTTCTTGGAAATCCACAAGTAAAGTGCTACTTGTGTTCTATAAACAATGAAATTCATTCTTACGTTTGGCTCTGGAATGGTCAATGATACCACCACACAGGCGTACAGACTCCCTATCTGTCCGCTGGAGAAGGCCACATTGATGTCCAGTGGATTGATATGTTTCCAGTTTGAAAAATTCAGAGTTTATTTTCCCTGTGATTATGATGAGCAGGTTGGCTGACAAATAAAAATCAGTAGGAGACTTCCCTAAAAGTCAGAAGAGGACTGGAGCAGAATGTGGGAGCCCTTGGCCCTGCTGGCCTGGCCTCCAGGCCTTGGGCCCCTGGCAGCCTGACTGCTCCGCTGACCGAGGTCTGAGGTTGAAGGCAAAGTTCCCCCACACACGGAGCCTGGCCACTGGAACCATGCTAGAGCCAGCCATCTTCTAAGAGCACTTCTTTTTCTCCCAAGAGTAGCCCTGACCGTCCTTTACGAGAACTCAAACATGCATATTTTCCAGGACGTCTCTCCTGACAAATCTCCTCTGGCCCGGGTCCCTCCTTTGGTTTGGTTTCATGGGTGGGTGTGTGCCCCATCTCAGGCAGTAAGCCCCTTAAGTCGGGAGAACAGCATCTGGTGACTGTCCTCTCGGCGGCTCTGGGGGAAGCATTTCATCAATGGTAAAAATGGGGTCCCATGCTACCGACTACGCATGTGCCATTTCTCTGCTGCTGGGATGTGGGTCCCCAAATCCAGGCCCTGTCTCTCTCCGTGGTCCAGGACTGCTCTTCTAAGTATGCAGTTTTCCACAGCCACCTTTTTCAGGAGGGGCCTTGCACCGAGGGGCTTGTGTTTGGCCGCAGACAACTCCTTGGCCCTTGCCAGTGACACACTCAACAAGTGCCATGCTTCCAGCCAAGGGAGTCCCTCTGAAATGCAAACACAAACAGGCCATCCTGCCCGGGACGGTAGCCGCCTGCTGTTAGCTGGGGAGGAAGGACTTTCATTCGTTCTTGTCACTGAGTGCCGGCGCCAATCCCCACATCTGGAAACAGTTAGGAAGAAAGAAGAGGCATGAAAGCCCGGGCCTCATGACCCTGCCGTCCTCCTTTATGCTGCTTTATTTATTAATTTACTGGTGTGGAGTGATCCACTCAGGTCCCCAGCGTAAGTTATAGGCACCAAAGTTAAAAAAGAGGCCACGACAGTCACAGCATGCTCTGAAAACAGGCCAAGATCTTATTTATGGGGTCTTGGAGGAACTTTACGTCTAAATAAGCATGTTTTGAAGTTGCATGGTGTGTTGGACTTTAATCAGCAAGCCAAGCCTTTCTAAGCCCTGCCTCAAGCTTTGTGTTCCTCCCCAGCTTGGCAGGACCCGGCCACATCTGTCTCCGGGGCTCGCTAGGATTTGCGCTCATCGGATTTGGACACATAGATAAGAGTCTGCTGTTTGCACATCACACACACACACACACACACACACACACACACAGGGACACACTTATTGCCTCCCCCGCATTCCTCCGTTAAACTGTAAGTGAGTAAAATGTTGAAAAGGCAGCTAAACTGTGTTTGCACGGCCCCGGCGCACTGTGCCGTTCGTTGTGGATGGGGCCCTGAAGACGAAATAGTCCCCAAGGCCTAGGGGCCCATTCCAGAGTGCTGACAGGTGGTGAAGTTTGGAAAGTGCCCATACAGAAGATGGGTTTTTTTGAAAAGGACCAAAAATCAAGCCTTAGGATATTTAGTAGATTGCTATACAGTGGAGGGGGGGAGGATGGTTTTAAGTAGAATAATCGAGACGGCCTTTTCCTTGGCCATTAAGAATGGATGCACGGAAAGGCAACTCTTCCAGGCTCCTGTATGTCCTGGGAACTGTAAAGCCCTAATGAGAACCAGACACCCAGACTAGCAATATGAATGTCTCTGGTACTAACCCTGTCCCTGGTTTTCGGTTTGATGAGTTGCAGTCTACCTTGCTGACTTGGCTTCCCTCCCCACCAAATGATGAATCACCTCTTCTGGGAAGAATCCCAACTCCCCCCCCCCCCCCCGTACTCCCCTCACCCTCAACTAGCCTCCCCCATTCCGCCCCGTGTGGTTGGGTACTTTCCTTTGGAGCTCCTTCCCATGCAGCCATGTATTAAGCACTTATTTCATTGTATATGCGCCTGGCTCCCCCACCAGACTGAGTGCCTCATGGACAGAGAATGACTGAGTCATTTCTAGAACTGCCACACGCAGCCTGTTGCTGAACTTGTAGGCTGAGTTCTGTGAGTGTTTGTACAATCAGTCCCAAACCATTTTCTGGAGCAAGACGTCCATACATCGACGGTAGCATTTTTTTTTAATGAGGTAGAACGACAGAACTTACTCAAACTGTGGTTCAACAGTGACTTCAGAAACGTGCTCAGTAATCTAAACAAATCTTTTCTACAGATTCTGGGGTCATTTTAATTCTTTTGTTGTCCTGGGATTTTGTTGTATTAAATATTAATTCAAGGGACTGTGCCATTAGTCTGAAGAATTCTCAGGCATGGATAATTGATGTTTGAGCACTAATTTTAAAAGGTATCAAAGGCAAGATTGGGGTTTTTTTTCAATGAGGCTGGCTGAAGTGTTGTCACATGGGGGGTTGTGCCGAGAACCCCAAAAAATTACTTTTCACTTCTTATTTTACACACTTTTACAGTGCTTTAAGAGAAACAATGACTGCTTAGTATATGCAGTCCCTCTCCAGTGTGAAAAATATTAGGAAAGAAAATGATCCGTGCCAACCAAAGAGTCAGGCAGAGGTCATTGCCGAAGTACGGAAGGCTGCAAAGACGGGTCTGGGTAATTAAAGCAGAATGGTGAGGCCTTGCCAACACTTGCTGCTGTATGTTTAAGAATCCACACAAGCTGAGACCCTAAGTCAGCATGGGAGCCTGGAGGATACCCAGGGTAAACTGGGCTGCAGCTGGGGAATATTCCCTCTGGGAGGTCCCAGGCCACAGGGAGCCCAATGTCAGTGCCGCAGACAGGTCTAAACCCTGGGGAAAAGATGGGGATGTGCTTCCCACAGATTCAAGAAAGCAATTCCCCTCTTGCCCATGCCAGCTAAGTAGCATTTTTATTTGTTTAACTCCCTCCCTTCTGGAGACTTCATATCCAGAGGAAGTCTTACTTACTTACAGTTTAAAGGAGGCACGCAGGGGAGGCAACAGATGGGAGTGGCCCAACGGTGAGGTTGTTGAGGATGGCTAAAGACTTCAGGTCAATCCACTCAAAGGAACACTGATGTCATGGTGAAAGTAAATGGTGGCACCAGCGCTGAGGCCCCTGGTCGCTGGGGCAGGAGGGGAATGACGCGGGGGGCGGGATTCACCAGGAAGTCTGCTGGGGAACCCCAGGGGTTTGCTCAGAGAATGTCTGTGCAAGGGAGAGAAAGTTCTAGGGCTCTCAAAAAGTGTGCAACCACCTTGCCTGCTGAGGGGCAGCATTCAGTGGTACAGGCAGGGCCGGTGCTAGGAACGGAGCTGCCTCTGTTCCAATGCTGACTCAAGCTTACTGGCTTGGTCACTTCTCCAGCAAGTTCCTTCACCTCTCCCAGCCTTGCCTTCCTCATCGGTAAAACAGGAAAAATACCCAACCCATAGGATTATTTTATGGATGAAATGACTTCATGCGTGGAAAGTAATTACAGCAGTACCTGCCCTCGGTAACCTGAAAGTGATCTTCAGTGGGCTTCATATCCCCTGTGTGCACATGAGTGCACGGATCTGCTTTCCTCCTCGGACTGCCTTCCTGTCGCTTTGAAGCTCACGGCCTTTCCCAGACAGCCTCATCTGGAGGAATCCCGGGCTAATCCCTGCTTTTGCTGTCTTCAGAAGCAGCAATCCAAGCCCCTTTCTGTGACTGCTCTTATCACAGCATTTAGCCTTCCCATCCCAGTGAAAGGTCAGGGGCCCCCAGGGTGGAAGGAAGGCTGAGGAGGAAATGCTGGGGGATAGGGGTGGCGTTGCAGGGCAACCAGCAGCAGAGAGGGGCGGCTGGGGCTGACAGGTATGCTCTGGGCCGTGACCTCTTGGATGGGTCCAGAACCTGACCACTGCGTGAGAGGAGTGGAGGGTCCAAGGAAGTCAGGGTGTGTATCAGGGAACATTCGAGTGGGGGGAGATTTTCCCCTTTCATGCCAGGGTAAAGGTGCTGATCTAGAGAATGGGCATGTTCCCAGGTGTGCAAGCCAGCAGGCAAAGTGTTGTGTCTCTTACTTCTCAAGCTGCCTGACCTGCATACAACACCCTCTATACCAGGAATTCAAATGTCCAGAGTCATTTTTGGCGAGGCAGGGTGGTGTCAGGATCAAAGCATTTCTTAGGCGCTTCACATGCTCTCAGAATGGCTGCTTTGGAGACATGTCCCTCTGTGTAGTTCTAGCCTCTTCCCCTTTCTGTTCTCTGATGCTTGCACAGCATGGGGCTGAGGAAGTGGAGGCTTTCTTTTTGCACTTAGCACAGGCGTGGGGGGGCAGTCAGAGAATCAGGATGTGATGTTGGGAGCACCCAGCCCCAGAGAAGCTGGCTCCTTCCTATGGGGACTGAACAGCCCTGCTAGGGAAGACCGGGAGAGGAGCCAGGACCTCTGTTCTTTAAGCCTTTGGGTCTCTGCCTGACCCAGAGGGCCACAGAAGGCAGGTGAGTCCTAAGTGTGGGGTGGAGTGGCCACCTAAAGCAGGGTCAGTCTCCGCCTCCCCCAGACTAATGCACTGCAATGGGTGCGCATTGCTCCAGAAGGGATTCAGACTGGACTTTCCAGAACACAGAGAGCAGTCAATTAATGAATCTGTAAATGTTAACTGGGCTGAGTGATTCTGAAATTCTAAAAGAAGCACATGTGTAAACACACGGGCTAACAACTGTCACGGCAGACCCAAGGGCTAATGGCCAGGCGACATGGGAAAGGAGAGCCTCCCTAAAATGGAAAAGCCAAGGAAGGAGGACCAGATGATCACACAGCAGCTCAGAAAGGTTAAGGAACTTGCCTAAGGGCACACAGCTTCTCTGTAGCAATGCTGTTCTTAAAGGGAGAGGATCATGCATGTATAGGAAAGTGGGAGCCAAGAGCAGCCCAGTGCTCTGCCTAGGGAGAGCAAAAGAGGGGCTGTGTGGGCTGTATGCTGTGCTTCGCAGGAGCCAGGGCTCACACCAGCACGGGGAAAGCAGGGAAAGCAGGGAAGATCCATCAAAAGGAGCAATTCTATAGAGGCCTGTAGAGACCAGGCACAGTAGAAGGGCAATGCGTAGGAAGTGTCTTTCGGTGTAGAGATTATGGATGGATCCGTTTTATTCTATGACCTAGCCTTTTCGGCATTTTCCAAGCTTTGTATCATCTGCATGCATTCTTTTTTTAACCAGAGGGGGAAAAGGTCCATTAAAATGAAGGGGAAAAAATGCCCATTAAAATGAAAGAAAACAGGCAGAGAAGTCTGGATTTTCTCTCATAAACACTAGAAGCCATTGGGAGTATCCTAAGAGAGCAGTGTTTTGGGAGAAGGGGTGTTTGGGGAAGATAAGATAGGCAGTGTCGGGCAAGACGGATGGCTGAGGTGACTGGGGGCTGCCACTGGTGGGAGGTGAGGCAGTGGGTATTTGAGTGCTAAATGGAGGGGCTAGAAACACCGGGGAGAGGTGCGGAAGGCAGGCTTGGAGGGTCTTGGGGACCGTTTGCACGTGGAGGCGCAGGAAAGGGAGAGAGGCAAAATTGGCTGCAGGGCTTCCAGCCCAGGGCGGAGCCTTTGGCAACAATATAGTAGTGAAGAGGAGCCATAGGGGTAGGGCTCGCTGGAGTTTGGAATGCATTGCCACTGGGTGGTGTCTGTTTCTTTGAGGCCTTTGCCCTCCAAGCAGGAAAACTTGAGGGAAGCAGAGGAGAGGCGTGGGCCCGTTTTGTGTCTCAAGTTCCCTACTGTGGGTATCACTCCTCGAAAGTATTTGAGGTCAGGTGATTGAAGCAACCTCACAAGTGCCTCTGGATTATTCTTCCAGGACGTTTTATCTGAGCCAAATCAATGCAACTGTCTTGTGAAAAATCCATTTCCCTGGAAAATGAAGTTGGGTTCTAACCAACAAGTAGCGTTTGGCAAGCCCTGATTAAGACAGCCAGTGTTCGGAGAAGTTGTGAAAACAGCAAGTCATTTAGGAAAGTAACCACCGGGGGCCTGGTGCCATTTGAGGGCTGTGACAGCTCTTCTGTCCCCATCAACTACAGAGCCCGAAGCCGCAGGTTTGTTTTCAGTGCTGGCTGTTGCAAACCGGTGGACCACCCAGGCCCCCTCTGCAGGCTTGGAAAGGCGAGAATTGAAAGTGAGCCTGACTGCACACAATTTCCTTTCCCTGTTCAGTGTGTGGAAGACACTGGATATCCAACCACTGGACCTAGCTGGGGCCTGGGAGCTGGGAGGGGCACACCTGCCAGTCACCAAGGCATCCTGACTCTCATTCACCAAGTCAGCTGGGCCTCAGTGCAGCAGCTGACCACACTTCCAACGGGTTCATGTGCGCGGTAAACATTTTCAGGTGTCTTTCGTTTTGTCAATGTCTGTATTTCTGGAAAAGCTTTCCATAAATTGAATTGTAGTTGAAACTCATCTGAGCTTTACCTATTTCACCTGAAACCCTGCAGGCCTGTGCTTCTCAGACTGGGCTGTGCCCACAAATGACCTGGTGATCTTGTTAAAATGCAGAGTCTGATGGGGGGTCAGGGAGAGGGTGTCTAAGATCCTGCTGTACCAACAAGCCACGCCCATTTTCAGTGGCAAGGTTATGGAGAGCCCTTGACAGCCCAAATCCGAATTCCCTACATGGCACTGCAGTCACCCCCTCATTTTCATAAACAGGGCTGTTTTGTGCATTTGTTTGTTAGGGGGATGGATAATTGCCGTGGGTAAAGTACTGTTCTAAATGCTGTGTGTTGTACAAAGAAGGGAAACGTTCTTCAAAACGGGATTCATGTGCTCTTTAAAGTGAGATATCTCGTGCCAAAACCCATCCTTCTTTCTCCCCAGCAAATCTGAAGGTACTGAATTTTAAGAGCTAATTCACTACACGGTGGCCGGTTAGAAAGGCCCAGTGCCCTCTGGAAATTATGTTGACCATCTCGTCTGTCCCCACCGATGCGCGGACATCGCCAGGGACTCCGGGGAGGGTGGCAAGAGGGAGGCGTGGAGTTGGCCAGGCTGCAAATGCCGGCTCTCCCACCCGCAGACCCCAAGCCAGTTTCTGTGGGTTTCCTTTGTGGGGAACTTGTTGGAACCACGAATTCATCCTGATGTTTAAGGCCTGTTGTCAAGCACAACAGGGTTATTTTCAAAAACTAAACTGTTTGGGGGGATTTTACATGAGCCACAGTATGTGAAAGTAGTCATTTTTATAAAGTGCCTGAAAAAGTCTAGTAATTATTGTTCCAAACAAGCCGCTCTTTCTCTTCAGTTTGTCTGACATGGAAAGAAAAAGAAACTCCTTTCCAAGTGAGCAGTCTCTTAGTGAGCTGTGCTAGCCCTGGCTGGCTCTAGGTCAGCATGGATGGAGGACCCCTGCTTTTTCTGCCAGCTGCATCTTGTCCCGTAGAACAAAAACACCCCTCAGAGCAGCTCTCTCTGGTGGGAGAACATGTTTACATTCGCGGGGCTCTGTTTTATGGTTTTAGAGAGGGGGCAGTGGTGGGCATGACGGTGAATTTTTTTTTTTTTCTTACATCTAAACAGTAAATGAAATATCGCTGTAATCTCTTACTGAGCTCATGGAAAAACTCAAGTCATCGAATGTTAGTTTTACAGATGAGGGAACTTTTACAGAGAGATTACCTGACTTGCTCCAAAGTCCGTAAATCTTGCTCCAGGGAGAGCTGGGCCGGGAAGGCAGGGCTCCCAGGGCTCCTTCACCCAAGAGGCGTCTTCCCTACAGTTGAGATGCAGCCAGGGCTCTGGCCCCAGGGGAAAATTTCAAGCCTGAGCTTGGATCTCTTTGAGGGCTTCCTCACGTCCTCGGCCAAGCAGTCATGTTGAAACAGAGAAATGTTCTGCTTGAAATTAATTAAATGATCATTTCCCCCTGATTGCTTCTATTCTTGCCAATCAGTGACTTCTATTATATAGAACCATTACTGGGGAGAAGCAAACAACTCCTATTTATTGGCCGCTTGACTTGAGTTATATAATGTAATCTACCCTAAAGTCCTGTGAGGTAGGTTTTATTAGCCTGTCTATGAGATAAGTGGCAATTGAAGTTCAGAAGAGTTGAACAACTTGCCCAAGGCCACACAGCTTGTAAGGAGGAGGACTGGGATTTGAACTCAGGCCACCTGCCTCCAGGACCTGGACCCCACACCTCTGCCGTACCAATGCCGTTACTCAGGCAAGGCTGGCTATCTACCTGGTGGACCCTGGTGTGAGGACTCCAGCGACAAAGGTGAACCATCAAGCAAAACTGCCAAGGGCTACTTCCCCCCTTTCCTTCCCAGAAACTTCCTATTGTTTCCTACCCTAGGTTCTTGTCAAAATACCCCAGATTTATAAAGGAGTTATTTTACCGCAGCTCAGGCTCAGATGCCTGGCCATGGAGGCTGCTGTGTGCTCAGACCTCAGCCCAGCCAACGCAGCCTTCCCAGCCGGTGATCTGAGCGGCCATCCAGACTGACTCACTGAGTGGGGTCATTGCCAAAGACACCTCTTTGCATGACCCCTGGCTGAGCAGAAAGTCAGAAAATAGCATTTTTTGGTGTGGAAATCATCAAAATAGTTCTTCCTATCCAGTTCTCTGGATTTTCTCCTAGAGGCTCCAGAAAGAAAAGAAATGATGATAAACCCCACGATGAGGGAAAGGATTCACAGATCAAGTGGAGCTGAATCCCAAAGACTCAAACCCAGAACCTAAGGCAGCAGGAGAGACATTCTCCTCTCTTGGAAAGTTGTTTTCAGGAAAGTTCATTTATCCCAGACTCAGGTATATGCTTGACAGTGCTCACCAGCAAGCAGAATGATCCCCATCTGGATAGAGACAGGCAAAGAGAATATTTTCTCCAAAGTGGCAGAGGCCCCCACAGCTAGCCAGGAGTGAATGTCCCACCCCTTCTTTCTGGGGGGTTGGGGGGTAGGGAGAAAGGGAGGCCATCAGGGAAGGACCTGGCTCTCCCCAAGGTCAAGGCCACCCCACATCATCCCCTAGTCTTCAATGCAGTAGATACAAGCTGGAGTTCCAGGAAACTCCCTAGCCTTCTGGTCTTTGGTTTCCCGAGTGCCAACCAGAGGCTAGAACCCACTCAGTGATAGGATCCAGCAGGAACTCTCTGCCTCACCTGGCAATGATGGTGGCTCTCTGAAATCCTCCTCTCCATTGGCCTCTCTGCAGGGTTCCTTCTCCGACCGCCCCTCAGCCTCTTAGATGGATTCTCCCCAGGGCTTGGACCTGCTTCCTCTTCTCCCCTCTCCTTGCTTTTCCTCCTTCTCTTTTCCAACAGAGGTGCCCCAGAGACCTCGTCTAGTGCATGGCTTTGGCCACCATCTGCTAGCGTGGTGACTCAAATCTGCATCTCCTGTCCTCACACCTCCCCTGGACTCCAGCCCTGTGAAGGCAGCTCCTTCCAGGACCTCTCCACCTGGAAATGCAGGTGCCTCACCAGGCATGATGTGAACACACCTGGAGTCACACCTCACTCCCCACTGGCACCCCAGTGTGCAGCTTCCCAGTGTCCTCATCGTGCATTCAGTCATCCCAGCTACAAGCCTTGGTTATCTCTCACCACCTGCCTCACTCCTTTACTCTCCAATGCCCACGGCTTTCCAAATCAATGCTACCCTGAAATCTCCCTGAAACCTGTCCTCTCCTCCCTACCCCTTCAGTTCCCCCAAGTCAGTACCCCAATAGCTTTTAACTGCCTTAGTCCCCTGCCCTCATCCCTTCAACTGCTCTGCTCTATGTCTCTCCCTGCACCCCCCACTCTGATTATCCCTCTTTCTCTTCTTTTTTTTTTTTTTTTAAGATTTTATTTATTTATTTCACAGAGAGAGACAGCCAGAGAGAGAGGGAACACAAGCAGGGGGAGTAGGAGAGGAAGAAGCAGGCTCATAGCGGAGGAGCCTGATGTGGGGCTCGATCTCATAGCACAGGGATCACGCCCTGAGCCGAAGGCAGACGCTTAAGGACTGAGCCACCCAGGCGCCCCTCCCTCTTTCTCTTCTTCCTTTGCATCAGCATTCTAACATGTCCAAGCCTCCTTTGATTTTGTCTTCCCCTGACCCCCACCCTGACTCCCCTCCCCTTCCCTTCCCAGACAAGATTCTTGAAAGAATCGTCTATATTCTGTACTTGCATCTCCACCCCACCCGCTCTGTGTCAAACCACCACAGTCTGGCTTCAGCCATCCTGCTGCCCACAGCCAAGTCCCCAGTGGCTCTCTGTTTGCAACACAGCAGGCTCTTTGGGTCTGTCATGTGGGCAGCATTACTGCGAACAGCCCCTCCTTGCGGGCCCCCCTCCCCAGGGACAGCTCCATACTCCCCATCTCCTTCTGCTCCCCTGTCAGTTCCACCACCTGCTTTGTGGCTGCTCTGGGCCCTGTGTCCTCACCGTCCTGACCATCACGGCCATCACCCACCTCCTGCTTTGTCTGCCCTCCCCAAGAGTTCATGCACTCCCATAGCTTCAGCTTCAGGGACGCCCACCGTGACTCCCACATGTGAATCCCCCCCTCCTGGAGAGCCACAGTCTACATCCAGCCGTCTGGGGAACACTCCACCTGGATGAATCACAAGCATGTCAAACTCAGTCTGTCCAAAACCATTTACCCTCTCTTGGCAAGGCTGCAACCCTGTCCATGTCTCTTATTGTAAAAATGGTATCACCACCCACCAAGGTGCCCATGCCAAGAGCGCCTTAGTCACTGTGCCTCCTCCTCCTTCTCCCCTCCTGATATACAGCCCCCAAGTCTGCTGAGCCTGTTACCTCCTACATACCCCTCAAGTTTTCGCACCTCTCTGCATGCCCACCTCCACCACTAATGGTCTAGCTCTCATGTGGCCGTTCTCCTAGTCACCTGACCGTCCTGCCTCCATTCTTGCCCTGCTTTATCTGAACCTCTCATAGCCTGCTCCTGACACTGATCCTGTCCTTTGCCTGCTTTTCCATCATAAGCACAACTCTCAGCTTGGGTCTGGGCCCAGTGACACACCTTCCAGCCTCCTCTATCCTTGACTCCACCTCCCCATTCTTCAGCCAACAGGACAACTTGAGTTCCCTGAACACAGGCCTCCTTTTGTTGACCAACTCCTCTTCACCCTCAGGCCTAAGAGCAGGTGTCACTTCCATAGGGCCAGGTGCCTCCTTGGGGCTCCCAAGGCCCCCGGTGCCACTCTCCATGGCACAATGTTGGCTTGTGGATCGCCCAACTGTGAGCTTTCTCAGAAAGAGCCTAGGTGTCGTTCACTAGGCCATCACTGCCTCCCCAGGGCTAGCAGCGCCAGGGAACTAGTGGGTGATTAATAGGTGCTTGGGCGAATACTGACGGCCCCTCCCATGTGCAGAGGTGCGCTGAGCTCCTCCTGGGCAGAAATCTTGCCCCTACCATCTCTTTGCAGCATATGTCAGGCACAGAGTGCTGCAGAGAGGTTTAGGGAAGGAGAATGAGTGTGCAACAAGGTGAGGGACCCCACCCGTCTCGGGGTTCCCAGGGTAGCTTAGCGTCCTACAAAACCTGCCGCACGTATTTTTGGCTTCTGTCAATCTTAAGGTTTACTCCTTACCCATCTTTCGGTTAGCAAGCCAGGGGTGAGGGCTGTTCCCCGAAATGCAGAGGCAAGTGTGAAGGGAGTGCGCTGGGCAGCAGCAGTGCCCCGCTCCCCCAGAGTTTTGTAGCTGGAGGGAGCCCGGGAGGGATCTCGGGCTGGGGCACCGCAGGCCTGGAGGAGAGAGGGGTGCGAGGAGCCTGGCCCCGGCTGGCAGCCCTCACCCCCGCCTGCCGGAGGGCCCGTGGCCCCTGGGGAAGGCGCCGCTGGGAGGGGGGGAGCGCGCGCCAGGAGCCGCGGGAGCCGCGCGTGGGTGCCGCGCAGCGGGCGGCGGGCCGGAGGCGGGGGCGGCGGGAGCCCGGCTTCCCCGCCCCTCGTGGCCGCTCCCTCCGCTCGCCGCCTACTTAACCTGGCCCGGGCGGCGGCGCTCTCATTTCCCGAGGTCCGCGTCCTCCCGCTCCATGGCTCTCCTCGTGAGGCTGCTACCCCTCGCCCTGGCGCTGGCCCTGGGCCCCGCCGCCACCCTGGCGGGACCCGCAAAGTCGCCCTACCAGCTGGTGCTACAGCACAGCCGGCTCCGGGGTCGCCAGCACGGGTAAGCCGGTCACCGCGCTGGGGGTGGCCGCGGGACGGGCCGGGGGTGCGGGGGACAAAGAGCAGACGCGAAGCTGATGGCACGGGGCGCCGGGAGGGACCAGGCGCGCTTGGGGTGGACGGAGGGAGGTGGGGGGACCTTCAGGGCATGTCCGCCAGGGAGGCTTTGTAGAGGAAGGGATGGGAGAGCTGACCAGCAACATTCCCCATCGGGCCAAGAGCGCTGGGACGGCCAGGACTTTCAGCTTCCTGTCCCAGGAGGAGGAAGGGGGAGTTGGCAGCTCTGCCCAGAGTAACCTTGGAAAGGTGGCCAGGGCAGAGAGGAAGCCCACCCAGCAGGGCACGTATTCTAGTGGGGCCAGGTCCTTGTCCGGAGAGCGTCTCCACAGGTGGCACTGGGCCACCCAAGCTGGCAGCGTCTGAAGCCAGAGGCTCCTGTTCACCTGGCCAGGCTCTGCGCCCACCACCAGGCACAGCAATGGCAGCGTGGCATCTCCTCCCCGGCCAGATGAGGACAGAATTCCATGGGCCCCACACAGGTGGTACAGACTGGGAAACTGAGATCGGAGAGACACATCACTTTCTGACAGTCCTGCAGTATGCCGTGGAGCCAAGATTGGAATCTGCCTTAAAGCAATAGCTGGGATTCTAAGTGGGGGACATTATCATTGCAGATATTCCTCTGAGACACTGATCATGTGTTGGCTTTAGGAGGCAAGCCCAGGCAGAGGGTCTAACCTGGTAAAGACGGCGGCCCAGACCCAGACAGGGATGGCTAGTATTTCTGCGTCCCAAACTAAGCCATCATGCCTCACACTTAACCAGGCTTGGCCATAGCTTCCACCCGACTTGGTTGCACCAACCCTTTTTTTCACAGCGAGGTAAAAACTGTATGTGGATAAAGTCACGTGGCAGCCCACATGCCCCTGGGCCTTAGCAGGAGCTCAGACGCCGTTGGGTCTGGCGTTCGAACCCAGTAGGGCCCAGACTGCCACATGACTGGGCAGATGTGGGCCCAAGTCTAAACTCACTGTTGGGGGTGACTAGAGTTGACTTCAGAGGCCCTAGGGGATGGGTGCAGGCTGCCCCTCATCTGGAGTAGTCGTCCTTGTGCCCTCTGCCTGTGGCCTTATATGTGGGCTTCCTTGGCCTGTCAGGTGCACAGGGCTGCAGGGAGGGGCATGTCTGCAGAGTGGAATGAAGGCAGGGGGAGCTGCAGCCTCAGGGACCTCCTGGAAAGAGTAGAGCACCAGGCCATGCCCAGGGGTCTTTAGAGCAGGGGAAGAATCACCTTGGACTTAGGCTGTGTGTGCAGAAGGGTGAGGGGCCAGCTCAGAAAGTTGAGGGGCATATGAGGCATAAAAGTCCCACTGTGTGTGTGCCACTGGCATTCTCATTGTCTGTGCCCAGCTCACTTTTGTTCTCCTGCCTTTCTGGCCAAAGAAGCATGTTCTGCTGGAGTGCCACAGTCTGCCTGGGAGGTTTCTGTTCCCTCTGAATCTTAGCCACTAAGTCAGGAGAGGATCCGGATAGTGTGCCCTGCAGCACTGTCACCCAGAATGGTGTCTCTCTGCACACCACAGTGAAGCTTCCCCAAAGGTGTTGGTGGGGTTCCACCAAGAATCATCTCTGCAGAAAACCTCCTTCCCGTGGGAGCTCAGAAGAGACACCGACCACCTGGGAAATACTGCTCTTTTTTTTTTTTTTCCAAAGCAAGTGCTCTTTATTATGAATTTCAGATATTAGATCAACTTCCTCTGCACTCCTCCTCCCAGGCCCCTGCAGGCTGATTCTGTTGTGGCACTTCTTGGGGTGCAGTGGGAAAGGCCTGTAGAGATCTGTGATGGGCAGAATGGTCTGAGAAGTCACACCTGCACCCCTTCCCCAGGAAAGTGTGGGCGCGCGGGCAGATGAACTGTGACAAAATGGTTGCAGGCACTAGGACGTCAGTGTCCCTGAAAGTACCACGGGACCGCCCAGCCTTGCACATGGGTGTGGTGCCCTGTGCAAAATGCATGACCTTGTTCAGTTTCCAACCCTCCATTCACGGTGAGAAGTGGTGAAAAGGGAAAAAAATCTCTGCTGCTTTAAGGCCATACGGTGTGCTCCAAGACCTGAAAGGAGAGCTAGCAAGCGTGCCTTGCCCATGCGCGTGGCCCTCGATCACCCCACACCCCATTTGCTTGCATCTTCACCACCACACGGGAGATCTGCTGTTCATGTTCCCATTTTACAGATGGAGAAACTGCAGCTTAGTGGGATGGAGTGACTTACTTCCAGCACAGAGAGCTGTTGGGAGAATAGAGACTGTGACGTGGTCTCCTGACTCCCGGCTGCACCCATGTTGCTATAGAGAGGGAAAAAAATACTGACAGAGAAATAAAAATGCATTCACACTTCTGACTCTCAGCCTCCGAAACTGGACTAGATTTTTCTGAAGCACTTGATTCTCAAATCCAAGTTGAACAGCAGAGCTCTTGTGCCGGAGGCAGAAGGCCCAGAAATGGCTAGGTCATTTCGGTTAAACTTCAGCCTAGATTTCCTGTATATAGCCCTCCCCTCCCACCCTGCTGTGAAGGCAAGCCCCCCCCCCACCCGCCCCCAGCCTCCGCTCCTGTCTCAAAGGGCTTCAGCAGTGGAAACTCACTCCACAGAGGAATGTTGAAGCCATATCCACAAGAGACTCACTGAAGATTCGCCAGCCGCCTACGGAAAGTTGCAGGGAATTCATCGACAGTAATTGTTTCCTGCCGGGTCCCATAGAAGAGCTTCTGAGATTATCCAGCAATAAACTACCTAGAGCCGGAGTGTGGCCAGTGGGGACTCTCCAGGGGTTATCTGAGGACGGCTGTAACCTGTGAATCCCAGGCAGCAGACGGGAGCAAAGGGACTTCCGTTAGAATCCTCTGGAGGCTGTGGGCATCTGGTCAGACCCAGCTAGGGCTAAGGGGACACGGGCTTCCTCCCTGCTGGCCTGGGGTTTGCTCTCCACCCTTAACTTCCCTTGCCCTCCACCTCCTACACCGACTCACTGATAGGTAGTGGGCCTCCTTGGGCCACTCACCTGGGCGTCCTGAGCCACAAACCGGACAAGAGGTGACATCCACATGGGAGAAGAGAGAGGGCGGAGAAGCAAAGGGTCCGTGCGCCCTCCTACCCAGTAACCCGAGTCTGAGTGTTTGGGAACTGCCCGCGTGCCCGCAGCCAGCAGGGCGGGATGGAGGGTGTAGCTCTTGCTGAAGGAGCCGCGTCTCCCTGGCAGCGAGTGATGCTTACAGAGCGCGTTTTTCAAGTAGCCGAGGAACTGATATGTAGAAGCGACACCTGAATTTCTCAGGACACAGAGGTTTTGTGGAAGCGTCGGGCTCTTTGCTTTGCTTTCCACTGACTTGTGCTTCAGCCGATGAACTTCCTGCCTCAGGTCAGGAAGACCCTGTCGAGATGTTACTACACAGCCTCGGCTCACTGCTTTCCACGATCCTGCCACCACGTGGCCCGAGCGTGGTCTGGAGCACGACTTGGTACATTGATTAAAAAACATAAAAATGAACCCCCGTGCCTCTGGGAAGGGAGGCTTCTCGGCAGAACCGTGGGCACTGCAGTCGGCTTTTCCAGAGTTCCTGAGGACTCCTCTGAGTGGGTGGGCCTGGGAGCAGTATTTTCAGCAAGGTCATTCCAGACTCTTTCTTCACCCTGACCCAGTGCTAGGCCCCATCTGGAACGTAAAAGAAAGAACAAGGCAGGGAACCTTGTTCCTTGGAGGGTCATTGGAGATAAGAGAGATACGTCCTCTGATCAGTGTTGGATTCTGTTTGGTACCAAGCATCAAACAAGGGCCATTTTCCAGGTCAGAGGTGCACAGAAGAGTGTCGCCTGGGGCCCTGGAGGAAGGTTTTCCGGGGACAGCCGACTCAGGCTGGGGCCCAAGTAGTGAACAACGGAGAGTCCAGTGGGAGAGCATCTTCCTAACGAGTTCCTGAGCGCAGTCAGCATGGTTGTGTTCAGAGCCAAGCTCCTGGCCTAGGGACGCAGAGTATGTCTGTGTGGAGCTGCCTGGGAGGTGCCGGGTCCAGACCTTGGCCTCCCCTCATGACAGTAGGGCTGGCTATGTGCCCTGGGAGGCTGGGTTAGAGCCTGTGGACATTTGGGCTCAGTAGGGGTTGGGGGAACAGAGAAAGGCTGGGAGCCTCTCACAAAGCTGCTTGCTTAGCAGACATACTCCTTGGCTTGTTGTCTCCATCTGTAACGTGTGACCTAAGCATTTCGAGATGCTTTTATCTATGCATACCAAATATCTGCGTCGAAGAAGGATCCTGATGTGAAATGATGTCAGTGTGTGAGATACGCTCTGACAATACCTAATGTGGTAGGAAACTTGCGGAGGGGGGCAGCTAGAAATTGCTGGAGACAGTGTCCACCCCTGAGCTACCCCCAAAACCAACCCTGAAATGACTGTATACCTTCTCCATGTCTAGAACATTCTAATGACCCGGGGGGCCCGCGTGGGGGGAAAGGCTTGGTGGTGGCATAGCCATGCTGCCCATTTTGCTAACACGGCTGCTTTCGTCTCAGCCCCAACGTGTGTGCTGTGCAGAAGCTCATCGGCACCAACAAGAAGTACTTCACCAACTGCAAGCAGTGGTACCAGAGGAAAATCTGTGGCAAATCCACGTGAGTGTCTGCGGCCGCTGGAGACCACATGGCTACCCTGCGCGTAGGGCACTCGTGGGGCCCCTGGGCCTGGGGCGGCCTTCTGGAAGGTTAGGCTGCGGCAGGAGTCATGAGGATGCCTGTGCAGACAGGTCAGGGAGCTGTGTGCTTGGGAGTGGCGTTTTTAGTCAGCTGGCCAGGGTGGGTTTGTATTTTTAAGGCTCCTGACAAGACTTGGATACAGTTTTCAGAGCTGATGTGGCATTATAAGAAGCATGAAATATGGAGTGTGTGTGCACTTCTCCATCCTCACTAAGGGGTGCCTTAGTGGAGTGAGTGGAGGTGCCCCCAGCCTCTGTCTCTAGGAAAGAAAGCCCGTTGGTGAACTTACACACCACTCCTGCTCTGCAGTTATAAGGTAAACACCCCCAAAAGACGGAGTGCCTGGAAACAGGAGACAGCAGAGCATCAGCTTGGCCTCCTGGGTTCCAAGGCTGGCTGTGCCCCTTAGCCGGGCAGGTCACAGCCCTCGACTGCCTCATCTGCTGGCTCAGGATGACAGAGGACACCCTTACGGGATCCGGGATCATCACGAGGAGTGAATGCAGTGACGCAGACGTGAGGCCGAGTGAGGTGCCTTGCACGTAGTAGGCCATCAGGAGCTGCTCCCTGCTGTTCTTGCAGATCTGGGCCGTGCAGACAGAAGGGAGGGTGCCAATGGCATGGGGACCCGTGTGCTTACAACAGGCCTTGCTGGTGCCTCTGGCAGCATCCGGGGAGGTGGCGTTCGCCCCAGCGGCCCTGCTGCCTGGTGGAAACAGGGTGGCATGCGTGTTCTAACAGAATTCCTGGGTGACCTAGTTCTGTTTGGCACCAAGAGTCAGCCGATCTCAAAGCTGGCGCTCTGCTGCAGACAGGGAGAAGTGCTGTGAGAACCTCCTGAGCCGCCTGTGAGGGCCTGACCTTCCTCTGGTCTGCAGAACAGGAGGATGAAGAGCCTGTAAGCCACTGTCTTGAACTCTTTCCCGTGTCAGGGATTTTTAAATGTGTTGCCTGGGACATGGCTTTTGAGAAGACCTCTCTTCCCACTCCATCACCTGCTGAAGGAAGGGAAAATGTTCTTTCCTTAAAATGGACGTAGCAAATAAATAGCCCAGCTTGTGACCCTTGATTGTCTTAGGCAATTATGGATCCTGGTATGAATCCAGAGAAATTGGGGGTCATGGCAGAGCTGGGGAGAGACCGGCAGCCCCCAGGAGCTTGTGTAGGGCAGATCCGTAACTGCTGGCTCCCGCTTGACCATGCCCGACCTCAAAGGTGAGGGCTGAGTGAGCTAAGAGGACACACCTTCTGGGTTCAGGGCATCAGCACCCAGCAGCAATTCTTCCTGCGGTGGACAAAAAGAGATTATGCGAATTCTATACCATACGTTCTTCCTTGGTGTCCCCAGTTAAACAAACAAGTCTTTAGTACTGTTTGATTTTCCCCTGTGTGTGTGTATTATCTACTCAAACAGTTAATTAATTAAACATAGAGCGAGCCTGCACATGATTGCTTCTCAGAAGGTGGCTAAAGACATGTTGCAAGCAAACAGCTCTCCTCCATCTCAAGAGTCCTGGGTTTCAAGAGTTCCACATTTTTGTTAGTTCTGGTTTCCCTAAAAATGAGAGCTGTTTGCGACGTCGAGCTGGCACTGGGGTGGTATCGGCTATGGCATTTTGGGTGGCCTTGTGTGTAAGCATTTGCCTGTCTGGTTAGCAGTAGCTTGCTAACATTCCTCAGCAGTTCCCCAGCTGACACCGCTGTCAATGACGAGTCATCTTGGCTTCCAGGCTCTCAGTACCTACCCCCTTCTCCATCTGTGTGTCAGGACGGGGCACAGGCCACACAGCTGTGTGTTGGCAAATGTTCTTGATGGCCGATTCCTCCCTCCGAGCAGGCTTGGCTTTCAGAGAGAGCTGATGTGGTGGGGGGGCAGCCTCACCAGTGAGCGCAGGGGGAGCCCGGGAGAGAAAGTGAATAGGTGGGTGGGCAGTGGGTGGGAAGGAGGGGTGGAGTGGGGTCGGGTAGCTCCCAGAGCCTAGTCGCAGCCTCTGAGCTGGTCTGACAAACCACAAGGCCATGGTGTGCACGTTCAACTCTTCCGTGTGGCCATTGCTTTGGGCAACTTCAAAAAGAGGAACTGAGGCTAGGAAAACATGAGTTGATATAAAACTTCATGATCCAGGACAAGAGGGGCCCTTCCTGGAACATCACATGCAATATCTGGAAGGTGGAGCTCACTTGGAAGGGGTCCAGAGGACTCAGGGAGGGAAAGGGGAACTCCTCCTCATTGTCAGAGGACTGAGATGGGGCAGCCTTGCAGTCCAAGGCCCGTGAGAGAGCTGCATCTGTCTCCCGGAAATTCAGTGCCATAGGTGGTCAGGAAGGGATTTGGGAGAGGGCTGTGTTGGCTGGAGTTGACATCACCCTTGTGAAAATGGGTCCTGAGGTGCTTTTACTGGAGTGGAGACCAGACTGGGAAATGGGGAGCATTGTTGTGGTTGAAGCAAACAGGACCGTCTCTGCAGGGCGTCAACTGGGCAGTGAGAATTTTCTCGGCAAGACTCTAGAGAAGAGGCCGGAGCAGAGGTGTGTGTTGGGGTACAAGGAGGCAAAGTGTCACAGGGCAGGAGGCAGCACAGGTCAACTAAGGGCCCAGGTCTGGAAGAAGAATTTAAATTTGAAAACAGACAGTGGCTGCAAGCCCAGGGCCACGGGGAGAAGACTTCTCAGTGTCCAGTCACACAGAGACCCAGGAGCCTGGAGCCATTTGTCTGCTTCTGTGAGGCCCTGGATTCCCAGCTCCAGGGAGGAAGGGAGGGGACGGCCACGCTCTGCGCTCCAGTCAGAGGACACTACGCCGTCCTCAGACAGTGGCTTTTCTGCAGTTCCATAGAGAGGAGAACCTGCGTGTTTGGTGCTACTTGTCAGGCCTGCCGTATGGATTTTATTACAGGAAGGGGTTACCAGGGGGCCCCTATTTAGCGACTTGAGTGAACTTTATTACTTGGAAATTCACACTGGTTTTTATTCCAGATCCTAAAGAGCACCAGAGTGATACAATAGCTAATCAAGCCAAGGGGGCCTGGCGGAGACAGCATCCCACTCTGCGATTCCAGGCCCCAGTCTGCTCAGTCACCATAAAAACTTTATGTGCAGCAGCTCGAGCGACGGTGCAGGAAATTGTGGTCAGGCAGCCTCGCTGCCTCCCCACAGGCCTCCTTTGTGTGAGCCCCACGAGAGGGAGGCCCGCTTCACGGCCAAGTCGGGTCGGGGTTGACATCATGGGGAGGTAATAGGCCTCGCTGGAGCTCAGACATCCTACACACGGCAGAGGCGCAGCCAGCAGGGGCGTGACCAGGTAGGGGCCGTAGCGGTCCATTCCAGAAGTCTTGAAGCTGTTTCAGGAGCAGCGACACGCTCGTGAGCTCAGTAGCCATTCTGCAAAGCCAAGATGAGCTGGCAGGTCACACCCCTTTCTCTAGGAGCCAGCCTTGCTCTGCGCAAGGGCTGAGATATGAACGCTTCTCCAGCACCGCGTTAGAGCATGGAGATTCAACTTTTAGCCAAGGCAGCTGGGGTATGGCTGAGCCTGTCCATCAGCCAGCAGAGCTCTTTCCGGCGGGTCTCATGCTGGCAGGGCATCCAAGGGCATCTGCCATGAAGCTGTCCTGTCTCCCGCAACCTTGGTCCCAGGAGGATGATAAGAGGCCAGCCAGGGATGCCAGGCTCTCCCCAGACCCTGTTTCATATTCCCGTGCAGCCTCCTGGGACCTCATGGATAATGTGCTTCAAATTAACTGAGATGTGACATATACTGAACACCAGGGCTTTGCCCAACATCTTTGCTGTACAGGATTTCCTGAAGGTTCTGTCCCACTCTGTAACTTGCAAGGAGGCAGCTTAGCTGACAGGGGGTTTTGTTCTGGTATTTCCATGAATCCGCATAGCATCTGGGGTCCTGCCCTGTGGTAGGGCAGAATAAGAGCTCTGTAAATATGTCTACATCCTAATCTCCGAACCTGTAACTAAAGGAAAATGAGCCTTTGCTGATAGGATTAGGTTAAGGATCTTGGGATGGGAAGATTCTCCTGGGTTATCTGGTGAGCTCCATGTCATCCTAAGGGTCCTTATAAGTAGGAAGCGGGAAGGTCAGATTCAGAGAAGGAGATGAAGTTGGACTAATGGCATCACAGGCCAAAAAGTGCGTGCTAGCCTCCAGAAGCTGAAACAGACAAGGGGTACGTTCTCCCCTAGAGCCGCTCGAGGGAACACAGCCTTTGCTTTTAGCCTCATAAGGCCACTTTTTGGCTGCCATCCAGAATTGTAAGGTGACAAGTGTGTGTGGTTTTAAGCCACCAAATCTGGGATTATTTGTGACTGCAGCAATGGGAAACCAATGCAGGCCCTGTCTGTTGCGTTCTATAGGTTGCATTTTATGGAGGATTTGTTTACCACACGGTGACTTGATCAGTGGTCTCATATAGGACGTTGCTTTCAATGACGTTATTAACCGAACTACAATTTTCAAGTTTATGCCTAACTTTTTTTTTTAAAGCTCAACAGCTGAGCACTTAGTAAATACCAAGCATCTGTGAAGTGCTGTTCATATGTGAGCCCACTGAATTCCCATAGTCACCCTATGAGAGCAGTCTGATTATTAGCCCATTTACTGATGGGGAGACTGAGGCTCAGAAAGCCTAATGAGTGTGCTCGAAGTCGTCCGCTGGGTAGCGGGTGGGGGCAGGTCTAGCCACTCTGCTGTGCTTCCTCCGGGGAGAGTTAAACCTAGCAGCTAATTTTAGTCCTGTGAGGAGATCCACAGGTGAGCAGTCCTTTAGGGCCCGGGTGACCTGCCCCACCCACATCGCTCTCTACAGCCCTAAAATCTCCGCCTGAATGTCCCAGAGACAAGGCCTCCTGAGGGGCAGCAGAGGCCCTTTGGCCCAGAGTCACCAGCCTTCTTCTGGTTGCTCAGCCCCGGTCTGGTGATCATTCTGCCCCCTGCTGTGTGGGGACGCCCTGGTCCGATGAAGGGCATGGGAACTCAAGAGAGACAGTGTCCAGGAGCCCCCAAAATGCCCTCACATACTGCATACACACCGATTGTCACCAAACGCATAAGTACATTTTTCAAAGGCTCTGTCTTCCTCATGAAGCGAGCCGGACCCTGGTTAGCGATGGGGCCTTTGGTGGTGGCCATTAGGTTAAAGTGAGCCCCTTTTCATCGGGGAGCTGAAGATTTTGATTTTCTGCTGGAGACTTAAGAAAGCTGAGCTGAGTTTCCAAGGCCAGGAGAGCAGAAAAGGAACCACTCCAGGCCGGCAGTCCGTGGGGGACGGCTTCATGTCTAGACGATATCGGGCTGTGTTTGCTCTGCGATTCTGCTTGGAAATCATGACACGCTGAGTGGTTTACCTTCTGTCGCGGGAAACTGGAGCTCAGACTGCATTCCTTGCTCCGCCTACTTCCAGAGTTTGGCGAGTCCCTAGACACTGACAGCCGTGACAACGAGCTAGAACTGCAAAGTGCACTTGGGCAGACTGATTGTCTTAACTTACTATATTAACTTCTTGGAAAATCATTTTGGGGAAAGAACTAGCAATGCTTCTGTCTGTATCTGATCATGAGTCACACTCCAGAGGGGAATGGCGGAGAGCCTCCCAGCCACCTCTGTCCTTAGAGCTTGGATCGATGCTGTCTCTGCCTTCCTCCTTTAAATGCCCTTCTAGATTGGGCACCTTCCCTCACCTTCTTCCTTAAATGGTTCTTCAGACCAGGGAAACTGGAACAAGAATATTTCTGTCCCATTGTCCTAGAGAGGTTCTTTTTCTGACTGAGGTTTTTACTTACTGGACTGTGTGAGGTCGAAGAGAAGCCCATAGCCTCCCATCAGAGCAGCTTTCCCTGATGAGATGCAGTTCAGAGACCAGTAGGTTGGTCCTCTCTGCACAGGGAGGCCAAGGAACTGGGGAGATGCAGATGGAGGGTCCCATAGTTTCCATTCTTACCACCTTCATCCTAGAGAGAAGGTATCAGACCCGTGACCCTGTGATGGCCCCATCTCCCCGCAGCACCCGTGTTCTCCTCAGGGCCAGAGCTCAAGGGGAATGGCATGTGGGCTGAGAACAGGCACCACGAGTCCAGTGAGGTTTGGTCAAGATTGTCTCAATGGACCATCTTCTCAGTCTGCAGTTTCCAGCTGCCCTCTGCTTCTCTGGGGCCATGCAGACAGTTCTGAGCAGAGCTGGTATTGTGGGGACAGTTGGGAATAGGGAAATTGCCAGCTGAGGAAGCCTCTCAGCCCAGAAGCCTGCCAGGCTGGGGGTGAGAGGCATGGCTCATGCCTGCACACCTAGGGAGTGCCAAGGATGCCAGACTGTGGCAGCAGGAGGGCAGAAGAGGGAGAGGCCAGCGGGAGGGGAGGACGAGGGGAAAGCTTCCTCGCAGAGCCACACTTGGTTAACCAGGGAAAAGCCTTCGGCTGGCGGACTGACCTCCGCTGGTGGCACTGTGCCACCCATATCCGGCCGCTGTGGGGTTCAGGTGCAGAGCCCTCAGGGAAGGGGGGCCGATGAGGTGGGGGGTTTTGTCCACACTGAAGAGAGCACCTGTGTCCTCTCAGTGTCAGATCAGTCTGCTTGCCCCCAGTCTGTACGTTGCCAAGAGCAATGGAAAGGGATTGGACTTGATGAAATCCCAGGGGGGGGGGGTTCTAGGTCTGCCCCTACCCAGCTGTGATCTTAAGAAGCCCTTCTGCCCCTGAGAGCCCTTGCAGCTTTCTAATTCCATCCTAAGTCTCCTCCACACTGAGACTTTTCTGCTTAGATCTGTTCCTCCTCCCACCCCTTCAGCCCCTCAGCCCCTTTTCTCCCCACATGACCCACCGCCACCAGCCCCCACGCACATGTACACACAGCGACAGGAACCAGGGGGTCCGCACTTGGCCAGTTGGCTCTCTCTGTCCTCAGTGAAATTCTGGTGAAGTCGCCTGAGCTGTGGAACTCTCCCTTGGTTTTTTGCTTTTTTTTTTTTTTTTTTTTTTTTTGAGATGGAACTCAAAAGCCGACACCCTGGAAGAATTGTTGGCCAGCACAGCTGGAGGTTCGAACGCCTTTAGTGTGTGGCACCCCTATGTCTGGGGGCCCCCTGGGATGCAGAGAGCTTTGAGGAGAAGACCCATCCTCCAACTGTAGTGTCACCCAGGCACTTTGAGAAAGAAGCTAAGCTTTGGCAGACTTGACCTTAATCCCACATCTCTAACCCCAGCCACAGAGCCCTGGTGTTTATCAGAGAAGCCCTGGGGTCTGGTGCATGCGTGTCGCCTGGTCTATGGGCCTAGCGCTTGGAGCTCTCCCGAGATTTAGCTGGGAGAAGCCGGCAGACAATCTCCTTCAAAAAACAGTTTCTCTGCCCCCTAGAAATAATCCCAGTGACTAGAACCGTGAGTGTGAGATTGGAATGAACCTTGGAGACCACCTTGTTTAACCTCACCCCATTTCTCAGATGAGGCAACTGAGACCCTGAGAAAAGTGGACCTTTGAGGTCACCCTGCTAGTTACCGATGGGTCACAAGCCAGGTCCCCAGCATGTTTCTATGACACTGAACTGCCTTTGAAAGTTTGTGTATCAGTCAAATCTTATTTCATTGCAGAAGATGACTTTAGTTTCTGAAAATAAAATTGTGGGTCAGTCAAGGCAAGTCCTGAGTCTGTTTAGCTCATATAAGTAGAGCCCTTACAGGTATGGGGATGAAAGGTTAGAAAGGAGCAGGATAGGGGGAAGGCTGGAGAGAAGGAGGATGAGATGGGTGGGAGGACAGAGGGAGCAGGGCAAAGATGGAGGTACGTGGCTTGTCACTCTTCAGCCATTTCCTAGGGGACCCACTTCTGGCAAAGTGATTCCGTAGCTCCCTGGCAGCCCGAGAATCTTTGCCAGTCTTTCTCTGAAACCTCCCCCTGGACAACAGATGAAGTAGGCTTCCTCTTCTCATGACTCACAAGGGCTTCCCTGAGATGACTCCAGTTGAATTAATAAGAGCAGAATGGCTTGGGTGCGTTGAGAGCACCCTGCCCGCCTCCAAAGCCCTATTTCTTCCCCGTCTGTCTGCCTGTCTTCCATTGAGGTCATTAAACATCCTGGGAGAGCTCCGTGGTGGGCAGTTCCATGGTAAAACCTGCTGCAGTCCAAGCCCCAGCTGTCTCCTGTCCCAAAGGGTGAATCCCTGTACAGGAAGAGAAGGGACAGGACATGGCCACTTGCTACTGGTTCCAAGGCTGTCAGAGGCCTGTGCTCACAGTGCCAGTGGGGGCTGGCCTTACACAGAACCTGGGGAGTTGATGAGAAGCAAGTCTTTCTTAGCTGTAAGCTTTTCGAACACTTACTTCCTTGCCATACAATTTGAAATTCAGTCTCTTGGGCTTCCCCAGAACAGTGGGTTCCCCAAAGCTGTGTGTTTCAGACCTCCAGGGAATGTTGACAGACGTTCCGTAATGGGCTGGCCTGAGTTGGGAGAAGAGAAAGTTTAAGGTTTTTCCGCCAAATGGTTTCACAGTTTAAAACTGTATAGTGCCAGTCTCATTTTCATCTGGATAGCAAAGAATCTCGCAAACGGGTGGTCTCGGTGGCCTCCTAGAAGGACGATGGGGTGGTTGAGGGATGAGGTTGAATGGAGAACACTTTGCTATGTATTCCGTTGTACATTTTCGATTTGAAACCACATCAATGTTGTGATTAAGATCTTGTTTTCAAGTTGAAGAAATGAAAAAGAAGCCAAAGGAGCTTTGTTTTTATTTTAATTTTAAAAGTTTTGAAGTTTGATTGTAGAGACAGAAAAACGTGAAGATCGTCTCTATGCTTGGTTATGAAAGCGGAGAGATAGATGAGCATGAGATTTAGTCTAATGGCCACTGCAGGATACACACATAGGTTTTACGGAGGGGGGAGCAGAGACGCAGGGAGGAGACAGGACTGGCAGGGGAGGTCCCAGTGGGTTAGTGGCAGATTCAACCGGAACAGGGTCCAGGGCGCCCCCCCCCTTCCTCCCCACAGCCTCTCAAGAATGCCAACCATGGGGTTCGCCCTGAGTGATGCTGGAGACAAATTCCTGGTGGGTGTGTCTTCTAATCCCCCATGGAACGTGCTGCCGCAGTCCCACTGGGATTGCTGTAGGGGTGGCAACCACTGGGAACATTCTCCAAAGCTGAGGAGGAGTGACAAGCTCCTTGCTCCAAAATGCACTGATATACTAATACGGCCGCGTGAACAGTCTCCTTCGAGAGCAGCCTGTTGTACCATCATTTCCCTTCCTCTGTCTGTGGGGGCCTCTCTTCCCGACGACAGCGAGGAGGAGGGAAGCCCTGCGTCGCCCTCACGTATGTGTCTGTCTCACTGCAGAGTCATCAGCTATGAGTGCTGTCCTGGGTACGAAAAGGTGCCAGGAGAGAAGGGCTGTCCCGCAGGTGAGTAAGCCAGGCCTGGCACGTTGGTGCTGGGACGGAGAGGGAGGCAGGGAGGGAGGAGCACCCACGAAACAGTCCATCCAGATGGGCGTCCGGGCGACAGGGCTGCGTGGACATCTTTCCTGCATGCCCTCTGGCTCCGGGCGGGGTCCAGATCATGGAAGCTGGGAGCAGGGGGCTTCCCGCCCTGCTCCTTCCTGAGCGAGCTGACCTCCTTACGAGGCTGGTGCAACCGACTCCAATTCCAGCTTGCCCCTGCTCGCCTCCCAGGCCTGGGCTGTTGTCTCTGGCTGGGAAGGATTCTGACTACACCCAGCACTTCTGATCAGCTCTGCTGGAGAGCCAGTCTGGAGCACCTAGCCACCCCCTCCTCCCTCTGTCCTTCGGAGTCCATAGGGAGGAGGGTGGTAGACCAGCACAGGGAACCACGCGTGGCCACAGGGGCCAAAGACTGGGGCACCTGAGAATTTTATCAGAGGCCTTCACTTAAGCATCCCCCTCAGGGACTGTGCAGAGGGGTAGTTTTAACTTCTAAATTTTTCTATTTATTCCTTGAGAATGTGGGATGGACTTGAAGGGGCAGTTTGGTGCCAAGGTTACAAGGGGGTGTGGTTGGCATGGGGATGGGGGGCTTAGATGGAAGGGCAAGTGGGAGAATGGGCAAGAGGAGAATGACCTTAGCAGGGGAGCTCACGCCCTGTAGGAGGGGAAGGCCTCCTAAGCCTCAGGCCGCTTTTAGGGTTTTTTTTCTTTTTTAGAGGTTTTATTTATTTATTCGACAGAGATAGAGACAGCCAGCGAGAGAGGGAACACAAGCAGGGGGAGTGGGAGAGGAAGAAGCAGGCTCATAGCAGAGGAACCCGATGTGGGGCTCAATCCCATAATGCGGGGATCACGCCCTGAGCCAAAGGCAGACGCTTAACTGCTGTGCCACCCAGGCACCCCCGCTTTTAGGGTTTTAGGAAATAACATTTTATTGCTCGTAAATAGACAAAGAACCTGGAAGATTTGTAATGTTCTTTCATTCCAGTAGAGGCCATTAGGAAACCAGTTTCAACAACTAGATAAATCTGAAAGCCCAGTTTATAACTAGGATATCTATTTTGGTGTACATT
>NW_024426663.1:57199541-57245792 GCF_017311325.1 Ursus maritimus | reverse complement strand
TGCTGGTATTATGTAAATATCTATGGACAGGGGCGCCTGGGTGGCTCAGTCGGTTAAGCAACTTTTGGCTCAGGTCAGGTTCTCAGGGTCCTGAGAGGGAGAGCATTGGGCTCCGTGCTCAGCGGGGAGTCTGCTTGAGATTCTCTCTCCCTCTTCCCCTCCCCCTACTTACACTCTCTCTTTCTTTCTCAAATAAATAAATAAATCTTTAAATGTCCGTGAACAGAAGCTTCATTTTCCTGTGGCTAAAATGATGAAAAGTGACAAATTATTAGAATCTGAGCAGGGAGGTGTTTAACCTCTAGAGCTGCTTTAAGGAGCAGGTAACAAGGATGCCTGGGTGGCTCAGTCAGTTAAGCATCTGCCTTTGGCTCGGGTCATGGTCTCAGGGTCCTGGGACGGAGTCCCGTATCGGGCTCCCTGCTCAGTGGGGAGCCTGCTTCTCTCTCTCTCTCCTGCTCCCCCTGCTTGTGCTCTGTCTCTCCCTGTCAAATAAATAAATAAGATCTTAAAAAAAAAAAAAAAAGGAATACGTGACAAGCTTTAGGCTGGCCCGTGGTGGCCGTCCCTGGGCTTTCCCGCACACCTGTCCTGCGGAGTACCGTGCGTTCCGCAGACCAGGGAATGTGCGGTCTGCTTGGGGTGGGCCCCACGGGTCCATCCCTCCTCTGTCCTCTGCCCCCGCAGCCCTACCTCTCTCGAACCTTTACGAGACCCTGGGCGTCGTTGGATCCACCACCACTCAGTTGTACACGGACCGCACGGAGAAGCTGAGGCCCGAGATGGAAGGGCCCGGCAGCTTCACCATCTTCGCCCCCAGCAACGAGGCCTGGGCTTCCTTGCCAGCTGTGAGAGGAGAGCCTTACTTCCTGTGGGGGGTGGGGGGCTGGCGGGCGGGAAGCAAGACACTCTGTAGTGATTTCCCACTGTTGCAGGAAACTTTTTCCTTGAGCCCTCAGATGAAGTCAGGGAACTTGAGTTAAAATACACCTCCCTAGATGGCTTCCAGTGCCCCACCCATCCCAGGGAGCAGACAGATGTTGTGTTCAGGGAGGAGGGGTCCTTGGTTTCAGAAGCACCTTTCCCCGGGTAGCAAGTAGCCACCTCGTGCACCTGTGGTCTGCAGCCCCCTAACTGCCCCTTGGGCCTTCCTTCTAGGAAGTACTGGACTCCCTGGTGAGCAATGTCAACATCGAGCTGCTCAATGCCCTTCGCTACCACATGGTCAACAGACGGGTCCTGACGGACGAGCTGAAACACGGCATGGCCCTCACCTCCATGTACCAGAATTCGGGCATCCAAATCCACCACTATCCTAACGGGGTAGGGAGTCCCCAGGGACACAGCACTGCCCTTGTCCACCCTGAGCCCACACCCGGTCTGCACGTGGGGATGGTCTCTGGGGTGTCGTTCTGCGGGTGAGGGATGCTGGAGGTAATCCCTGCCTCCCGCACCTGCTTCTCCCCACACCCTCTAGCGCCACAGCCGTGGGACCCACCTGCTGCCCTGTGGTTTCCCCTGCCGGGGCTTTGAGCCCATGCCTCTGGTAGGCGAACTGCTCATCCTCACTTCTTCTCTGGACAGATTGTGACCGTGAACTGTGCTCGGCTGCTGAAAGCTGACCACCACGCCACCAACGGTGTGGTGCACCTCATTGACAAGGTCATCTCCACCGTCACCAACAACATCCAGCAGATCATCGAGATCGAGGACACCTTCGAGACCCTTCGGGTGAGGGACTGCCGTGGGAGGGGGCCCGCCCTGGGGACACACCACCTCTCAGAAGGGCCTCCTTCTGTGGGAGAAGCAGAGGACGTCTCTTCATGGGCATTTAGGAGATGTGTAGCAAGTTCTTTTAAGAGCCCGTGAACATGGAGGGCCCACTCATCAGGCTCTCAGCTTGACCACAGTGAAACACCCTAATCCTCTGCTGGGAAATTCCCTCTGCCCGTCCTCTCCTTTGCAAAGCTGTCCTTTCGTGACTCCCCTGGAATGTTCAGTAGTCTGCAGCTGCAGCACGGAGGGTCCCTTTGAGCCCTAGGCTGCCTGGGCCTGCACCTCGGGCTCCAGAGGTGAGAGGGCCCCTCCCCCCCAGGGGGCACTTCCCATATGCATATCCGACGCTAGAATAACGTCAGGCTTCATGATCTTCTGGACCGCGTGTCTCCGCCAGGGGACCTCTGCTCCAGCCTTCCTAAGGTTTCCTTGGCGCCCAGACCAGCAGAAAGGCCATGGGAGTCTGGGTTTGGCTTCTGACCGCTCCGCAGCCACAGAATACCTTTCCTTCTGCCCTGCCCAGCAGGCGTTTGTCTTAGAACTAGAGCAGCAAGCAGGCATTGCTCTTGGCAGTGGCTGCTCAGAGGAAGTGAACACAGGCTGCCCTGTCAGGGGTTTTGCCCTGATTCAAGGAGAACTTCCTGACCGCAAAGGATACCGAAGGGGGGGGGGTGGTTCCTCCCCTGGAGATCTCCAACACAGAGAGACAAACACCCTCAGGCCAGGCTGGCATGGAGGTGGCCTCAGGAAGCAGCTCTGCGGGGGACCCTGCTGTCTAAGTTCTTCCCCTTCTTCCCTTCTGGGTCACTCCAAGGTCAGAGGTCTGCAAGGGAGTGATGTCTGCACAAAGTTGGTGGCCCCCTTGATTAACTGTGGTTGATTCCCACTGAGTAACCTCCCCTTACTGTTTAGGTTTGACAAATATTCCCTCTTTTCTTCCTTCCCTTTGGGCCTCCCTAACACCCACCTTCCTTCCACTAACACATACTTAGTAACACCTGCTACTTGCCCGGTATTGTTCCATGTGCTGGGGGTACACAGGTGAACGAGACAGATTTCTGTCCTCGGTGGCACTTTTGTTCTTCCTGGGGAGACAGACCAGATGCACACGAGGTAGCCGTGGGCAGGGCTGGGCATCGTGAAGTCAGGGAGTGGTGAGCTGAGGGGGCCAGTTGGCACTGGCTGCTCAGGGAAGGTCTCTCTGGAAGAGGTGACTTTGGATCTGAGGCGTGAAGGATGAGAATGGACAGTTACGTGACATGCAGGGTCAGAGCACAGCACGCAGAGGGGTGAACACGAGCAAAGGCTCAGGAGCAGGAACAGCAAGAAGAAGTCGGGCAGGACCAGAGTGAAGACACCTGCACAGCTCGAGCGTGAGGTGGGAGCAGCCGGGCCGGCAGGGGCCAGACCCTGCAGGGCTGCAGACTGGGCAGAGGGCTGTAGCTCCATCCCCAGGGCAGCAGGAGGCCCTTGCTGCTTTTAGAAGCTCCTCGGGCTGGTCTGTAGAAGCAGGGGATGTGATGCTTCCGCTCCTGGAGCTCACACAAATAGTATTGTGTAACTAGTTAAGCGTTAGGAGCTAGTTAAGTGTAACGCGAGGAGGACGGCAAGCTGTGAAAATACCTACCACAGGCTCATTTTCGTCGGGGGCAGTGGCAGGGGGGAGGGGTGATGATGGGGGGAACGCCAAGTTGGCTACCTAGAGAGGTGGCATTGTAGTCAAGTCCTAATGAAGGGACAGGAGTCAGAGAAGCAAGGAAAGGAGGAAGGGCAGAGGGAATGGCGTGGCCAAAGCCTGGGGGCGGGCAGGCCGAAGGCACAGGAAGTAACTGAGAGATGGCCAGAGTGGTGGGAGCTCAGGCCTGGCAAGGTCCCCGGAAGCCATGGTGAGAGGTGAGCTTTGGTCTCTTGTCATTTCATCTTGGGTTCTACAAGAGTCTGGAGCCCTTTGAGGGAGGCCTGGTGAGGCCGTATATGACTCCTGTCTGTGGAGCACCCCAGAGCCTTCAGGAAACATTTCATCCTCTCCCCGCCCCGCAGGCTGCCGTGGCCGCATCTGGGCTCAACACTGTGCTCGAAGGTGATGGCCAGTTCACGCTCTTGGCCCCTACCAATGAGGCCTTTGAGAAGATCCCTGCGGAAACCTTGAACAGGATCCTGGGTGACCCAGAAGCCCTGAGAGGTGAGCACCCTTCAGCTCCTGCTGCTGCTTCATCCGAGCGGCCAGACTGAGCCCAAGGCCTGCTGTTGTACGAGACGGACACCACCTGCCATCCTGTCCCATTGCTCCCAACTGGCCCTGTCTCTGCAGAGGCCAGAGCAGAGCCGTGGTCAGAGGGACAAGGAGAGAACCAGCAGTCTTTTTCTAGCAACAGTTGTGCTGAGGAGCAAGGCAGGGCTGGAGGTCCAAAGCAGGTCCTGGCCAGACTCAGAGAGAGCTAAAGGCCCAGATGCTCAAAGCCAGAGCAAGGCTGCCAAGCGGGCAGCAGCTTGGACGTGTGGGGAGGAGATGGCAGGTACTGCCGTCTTTGGAATGGGGCCATCGTGCTGACCCTTGAACTCTTCCCGTCTGGCCAGGGACCTCATGGATAATCCAGAATTACAATTGATAATGGTTATAGTTGATCTTGACTTTTCATAGCTGGGTCCTTCCATGCCTCCTCAGTGAGCTGCTAAGTTAGGGGTGTATTGATTGTTGCTGGAGGAGAGGGAGGGACCCAGCATGTGCGAGAGGGGAGAGGAGCGAAGGCGGGGCTTGGCCACTGAGCTGCTGCCTGCTGACCCCTGAGTCTCCTGCAGAGAGGAGTAGCCCCCTGGTCCCCTGCGGACCCCAAACACACTTATCCTCCCAAATACAATCCACGGATGACTTCATTTCGTTTGAGTCTATTAAACCCACCTGCAAGCTGTATGATCTAAAATACCTACTGCCTTTCAGATGCCCGATAACTGTAAAGTGTTCTCCTTGCAGCCACGCAGGGCTGGCGAGGGCACATGTCTAAAAGCACAGATGGGGATCTCTTGGGTCCAGATGTTGTGGCGCCTCCGTGCCTGGCCTGTGGCAGGAACCGAGGCTCCAGGAGGGAACGTGGTACAGACTTGTCTTCAAGGAAGTTTAAGCCTGGTTGGGATTTAAAACAGGTCATGGGATCTGAAATGGTGAGCGCTATGACACAGATGCCCCCATGATGGTGGGGGTGGGGCACGTGCAGCCAGAGGGGTCCTGAGGCCTCCTGAAGGAGCGGAGACGTGGGCACATCTCAGCACATTGAACTTTCTGTTTAGAGCTGTGTTCTCTCTAAAACCGGTCTTGTACAGAGTACATTTTCGTCTTTGAAGATATCAGAACTCTTACTGTAAGAAAAAGACAGCCCTAATTTATTCTTTTTGCACATCGGCCTTTTCCTGCTCAGTAACCAGTTTGCTGTAAGCAAAGGCCCTCGGGATGGGGCTGTAGCTGGCTGGCTCAAAGGCAGCGGGACAGGAGTCCAGCCCAACAGGCTTGGCTCTTTCTAGTGGGTTGGCAGACAGGCGACAGTCAGCCTTGGGCTGGCGTGTCTTGTTTGAAGACTGGCTTCCAGCCCTGCCCTGCTCTCCCTCCCCGCGGCCCTAGCAGGTCACCCTTACCCCACCCAGCCTTTACTTTCCTCGCCTTAGGAGCTAAATCACTGAGACCTCGTTGCCATGGCAGCCTGGCTGTCCTTTCCCGTCCCGCCAGCTGAATGGCTCTCAAGTCCCCTGACACTCGTGCGGGAGCCCCGTGGCTCTGCAGGCCCTCGGAGCTTCCTCCTGTCCGTTACAGTGCGGTTTTGGTTCCCACACTCAGCACAGACTGAACTCGCCCCTGTGGCAAGACTGTAAAACAAAGGGCCCTGGTGACCTTGGGCAGCGGCAGTCCGGGAACCTGCCCTGCCTGGCAGGGGTCTTGTCCCCCCCACTGCTTCTTGCAGCTTCCTCAGGACCCCCAACCTCTACCCTGTCCCTGGAGGCCACTTGGACAAGGAAATAAATGATTCTATTGATGACTTATGGGTGGGGCGAAGGGAGTGGCAAAGACCGTGTCTTCTTGATCACCATCCCCAAGCCCGAAGAAAGACCCTGGCAGCTAGTAGACCCTTGGGTAAAATGAACAAAAACAGGTAGAACGTGCAGATCATCTAGAGCTCTCATTTGCTATGGTCTGCATCTTTCCGTACCACGTTTTACGTTGTTCTAAAGGTCAGCAGATACGGAGTCCCAGGGTGAACTTGTTTTGAGGTTCAGGTGCTAGTAAGAGAGATCAATCTCGAGTTCGGGTGCTAATGAGCTAGTCACTCATGTTTGTTAGGTGTTTCCCCTGTTGTCGGGCACTGGGCTGGGTGCTTTTCCATTCCGGGTCCCTGTCCCCCTTACACCATCTCCAGGCTTATCTTTGCCTGAGGAGGAAGCTCCCAGAGACTCAGTGACTTGCCCAGGGTCCCACAGTGGGTACGTGGCCGAGCTGGAATTCAGACTCAGGTAGTCTGCCTGCTGAGTGTGGCTAGTGACAGGGGGCAGCAGCAGGAGGAGAGGAGGCCCCAGGCTGCACAGTTGCCCCAGCCTCATCTGAAGGTCAGCATCAGAGAGAATAGAATCCTCACAGCCACGGAGGCTGCGAGCTGGCCTCTGAGATCAGCCTAGAGCCGGCACTGCCTTGACCTGTGTCCTGTTCGCCCCCCAGACCTGCTGAACAACCATATCCTGAAGTCGGCCATGTGTGCAGAAGCCATCGTTGCAGGGATGTCCATGGAGACCCTGGAGGGCACTACGCTGGAGGTGGGCTGCAGCGGGGACATGCTCACCATCAATGGGAAGGCCATCATCTCCAATAAAGACATCCTGGCCACCAATGGTGTGATCCACTTTATCGATGAGCTGCTCATCCCAGACTCAGGTGAGCCAGGCCTCTGGGGCCATGATCCTGCTGTCCCCTTTGTCATCCATGATGAGGACACTTGGGGAATTCAGGGATCTCGAGGGCCATTTCCTTGCCTGCATCCAGCTCACAGCCTCTCAGGAGAGAGGGCCTGGGTACCTGGCAGGTTGTGGCCAGACTGTGAGGGATCTTGAGCTATGGGCCTGGGAGTCCAGGCATCACTTTGGAGGCATTGGAAGCTGTTGAGGGGAGCTGGTGGGAGTGACTCCACCACAGAAGCCATTTAGGAGATTTGCCCACTCTGATCGGGCACAGAGAGCCTGATCTCCGAGCATTTGTCCTGTCACTGGTGACCAAGCATCCCAGGGTCCCTGCCCCTAGGAGGAATGATTGAGTGGGCTTTGGCTTGGGCTTTATTCAGCAGGCTAGCCCCATTCTGGAATTCTAGGGAGGTCGGTTGCCCAGGATGAAGCAATGTCATTGGAGAAAACCAAGCCAAAGGAAAACTTTCTGTGGGTGTGGCCCCTGGCATTATCTGCTCCTCAGAAGCCACGGCACATCACTGCCACAGGCCTTAGATGGCACCCTGCCCAAGGGTGGGGACAGAGGTCCGCCTCTGCCTCCTGAACCTCACCTCACTCCCCTGCCCAGTGAGACCTGGGGGACCGGTGGCCCGATGACACGAGCCCGCTGTGCCCCAGCGGGCCTGAGAGAGCTGTTGACTCACGAGATGACATTCCTGCTGGTGTGCGTCATGCTGTGGGGCGGACGGAGGGTAAATGAAAACAGTACTTGTAACTTTCGAACCTGCGTTCTCTTTCCTTGCAGCCAAGACGCTGTTTGAGTTGGCCGCAGAGTCGGATGTGTCCACAGCCGTTGACCTTTTCAGACAGGCTGGCCTCGGCACTCATCTCTCCGGAAAGGAGCGGTTGACCCTCCTGGCCCCCATGAATTCCGTATTCAAAGGTAATGTGGCGAAGGCAGCCCCAGGAGCCGGTCACCTCCACGGCACCCTGCGGAACATTAGTGCTTCCACCCAGCTCAACTGAAACCCCAGGGGCTCTGCTGTATCGTTCGGCAGAGCAGAGAATGCATTTGGGGGTCTGGTCCTCAGAATTCAAGAGTTTGCATCTGGCTGGAGAGCAGAGCGCTCTCTTGCCTTTTTATTTGCAGAATCAACTGCTCATGTGATCATCAGAAGGTCAGAGTGAGGATACAGCTGAGCCTTGGCCGAGGGGAAGGCGGAGGAAGGGGGCCAAGTGGTGTCCGTGCCTTCCCCTCCCTCTACGGGCAAGACTCCAGACACCCACGATTATCTAGACCTTCTTTTGTTTGGTTGATTTGCTGGAGACACCAGATGTTAAGGAATATTGGCAGCCTCGCTGGATTTCTCAATCTCCCATTTCCAAACTCAAGGACGGTTGGGCTTCTCTCTGCGTTTGTCTCTCATTCTCTTCCTTTCTGGAGCGTGCCTCTGGACCTAAACCATACCTTCTCTTGCAGATGGAACCCCTAACATTGATTCACATACAAAGAATTTGCTTCTGAATCACATGATTAAAGACCAGCTGGCCTCCAAGTATCTGTATCATGGACAGACCCTGGACACTCTGGGTGGCAAAAAACTGAGAGTTTTTGTTTATCGCAATGTAAGTCTTGGCTCCTAAATCATGATCTTTCTTTGTCTCAGCTCTAAGAAATGGAAACTGAATTAGTGAAATATATATATATATTTTTTTAATTTTATGTAAGTCCTCAAAAGCAGAAGCTTGCCTGAGAACTGGTTTCTAATAAGAAAGGAAGGGATTTCTGGAAATCTGACTTGAAAGGATCAAAATGGGATCCTGCAGAAGGATTAGAATCTCCTTTGCGGGAGGCCTTTGGGAATAAATCACGCAGCTGTCTGAGCCGACTAGGCAGACGGTGGTCCACATCGAGCTCAGCATGATAAACAGGGGAGCTATGAATCCTTAGCTTATGTGAGGAGAAGCCCCCTGAATAGAAGCACAGCCCTCCCTGGTCCAAAAGGTTTTCTTCTCTCTTCTGTCTCTTTCCTGTCTTCAAACCCAACAGTTACTCTGAAATATCAACCAGAAAGCACAATACAACACAGCCGTTCCTTGGGACCAGCCAGTACCATCGACTAAAGATGGTCATCATCTGTTAAATAAAGAATTCAGTAGAGTTGATCTGTTGATTTGATCATTGTCAATGGACCTCCCATGTCATGGGATAGTCTCATCGTGGGGCCTCTCTATAACTCTAGTGGGGCCCAATGGCCCTTTCTCCTTAGGAAACACTATTTTTATTTTTCCTTCCCTGGAGAAAGCACAACATTTTATCCTAGTCGTAATGACCCATTCTGGTGTATATTCACTGATCTTTGTGGATGAAGACAGCAGCGTGTACCCTGAGCACGTCAGGAGGCCCACATACTGGTGGATGACCTGCCTTGTGTCTGCCCCTCTCTGGCACAGAGCCTGTGCATCGAGAACAGCTGCATTGCCGCCCATGACAAGAGGGGGAGGTACGGGACGGACCGAATGCTCACCCCTCCAATGGGGACCGTCATGGACGTCCTGAAGGGGGACAATCGCTTCAGGTAACCAGCCTCATCCCAGGGAAGACTCCTGCCAAGTGGTCATGCCGGGTCAGGACGCTGGGTCTCAGCTATCCAGCTCCCCTCTTCCTCAGGGGTTCAGTGAACATTGGCGGTGCCTTGGTGACCTTCCGGGCTGGGGATCTGGGAGGGGTGAGGGTCACACTGGAAGCTTGGGTTGAGAAGAGGGCTTATTTCTGGACTGTAATCCCCACATCCTTGGGAACAGGGAGGGGGCTGCATTTGCACACTGAAGTGCAAGAAAGACACCACACTCTCATCTTAAAGTCCCAAGTAAGCCGAGAGCACCTGGTTTTGAGTGTGGGATGAGTCTCAGTCTGCACAAGCTCTCCCTAGGGCACGGGAAGACTCTTTGTCGCTCCTTCTCAGGCTCCCTGTGTCACTTTGTTCTCTTACCCCTCTCTCTCCATTTCTGACTTGCTCACTCGCCCCTGGGTGCTGTGACACCAGAGCCTGGGAGACCCCCCCCCCACCCTCTGCACTCCGCTCACATCCCCAGGGCCCGGTAGCTTGGCCTCTTCCTTCCTCCTTCCCCCTCTGGCCTCTGACCTCTGGCTGTTTGACACTGCTGAGCATTTATGGAGAGAAGACGCAGACTGGATCTTCCCTCTTTGTGCATGAGCAGGGGGTGAGAACCAGCAAGGGGCGTGAATTCTAGTTCTGGGCTCCACCTCCCCGCAGTGGGGAGGTGTTTGGGAAGGTGAGCACCCCCTCCCTGCCACAGGCAGGTGACATTTTCTCTGTGCGTCTCCACAGCATGCTGGTAGCCGCCATCCAGTCTGCCGGGCTGACAGAGACGCTCAACAGGGAAGGGGTCTACACAGTCTTTGCTCCTACGAATGAGGCCTTCCAATCCATGCCACCAGAAGAGCTGAACAAACTCTTGGGTAAAGACCAAGCGAAGTATATTTCACACGGTTTCTAAAGTGACTGGAGCAGTCAGGGGACCAGCAGGAAACTGGGGGCACATTACCCAGGGTTTGACCAAAAGGGACTTAATGAGGAGACTGTTTGCAGAAATGTGGGCAGGAGTTAGGGACCAGCAAAGGATGATGACACCTGAGGAAAAGTGTTTCCCACCCCAGGCCAGGGATGGGGAGGCTGCGGGAGGAGGGGACAGGGAGAACCCGAGCTCGGAGGAGGGGTACGGGACAGCAACCAGAGCCACCTGCGGCTTCTGGCAGAACCAAGGCAAGGGGGCCAGGACTCCCTTAGCCTCCTTGCTCTCCTCCCCCATGCCCATTGTGTGGGCCTCCTGTCAGCTATGAGAGGAGGGCAGGGGAGGCTGGACGATGTGCTTCACAGCAGTCAGGCTCCCCGGGCACCACACAGGGCAGAGAAGAGTAGAGAGGCATTGACTGGGTAACAACCAGCCCCGTCACCAAGACATATCTTCCCCGCAAGGACCTGTGAGGACAGCAATAACGAAGCCATTTTACCCTCATGAAATGTCCCTCAGGGCAAAAGCTTTACCGAGAAGCTATTCCCGGCCCTGAGAAATTTAGCTGAAGATGTTTGAGAGATAATCCCAGTGGTTAAGGGCTTGGACTCCCAGATGACCTAACAGCAGTTTCAATTCCTGGCCCTGGCATTCACGGGCCAAGTGCCCTCTAGCAAGTTGTTTGACCTCTCTGAGCTTCAGTTTTCCCCGTTAGAAGAATGAGAGTGCCTTGCTGTGGGTCATGTGGAGTAAATGAGGTGTTGCCCGCAGTGCGGGGCACACGTCCTCCCCCAGTGGTGGCTGCGTGATGGGGTGTGGGGGCGGGGACGCAGTGTTGAGTTCTGATGCACACCCGTGAGATACACTTCCACCCTCACAAAAAGGTGAGCCTGAGGAGGAGGAGAAGGGAAGTGAGAAGAGGAGGAGGAGAAAGGACCTTGGCCACACCTTGGGTCCCACATCATCTACACCTTCCTTCCAGCTCCAGAGCAGGAAGGAACTTTCTATTCAGGTTGCCGGCAGCTGTGGGCTGAATTTCTGTCCTGTTTAATATTCTTTATTGCCAAACGAATGCCTGTGTCTTCGATGCTGACGTGTGTTCCTGAGAAGAGGGGAGAAGTTCATCCTGAACATAAACTTTCCATCCTCTCCTGGTCCAGCAGGAGTGGAATATTCCCCAGATGGCCTTGAGCCTGCTCGGCTTCCCTTTCATTTTCAGTTATGCAGGAGCAGGAGGAGGCTTGGGCAAAGCTTCCCAAACGTGCCCTCGGCCAGGCCTGCAGGCAGGAATAGCCCCCAGGGCTCCTGGGAGATGGAGGGCTGGCCAGGTGTAAGAAGTCAATCTAGGTATTAGACGTCTTGGAGGAAGGAAGCCTTTTGCACCCGAGGCTGGCATGGCTCAGCACTTCGAGGCAGGATTTCTGTGGAATGGGAATTCCTGTCCGCCAAGTTGTGGATGTTTGGAAATCACTCAGTACCTGGTGGCTCCATCCCGTGGCACTAATGTAGATTTGTCAGTACCCTAGTGAACTCTCCAAAATGCTTTAAAACTTCCTCCGTTCTCAGTTTGGAGATGCTGGAAATAGGCATCCAGCAGCCCTGGGGAAATCTAGGCACTTGGCTGGGAATGTGAGGAGCGGGGCGGCCGTGATGGAGATGAGAGGACAGCTGGCGGCTTTACGAATTGCCTCCCACACTTAATTTGGAAAATGCCTGTGCACCTTTATGAGCAATCGGATGCTCTCCCCAGTTGTTGGAGAGGCTGATGTGGGCTGGAAGGAATGCCGAGACGTGACGGGAGGGATGCTGCGGAGGGAATGCCCCCCTCAGCCCTGACCTCATCGGCTGTGCAGCCCCCCCAGACGGCAGCTGTTGACTCTTTCAAATTCTCCCTGCAGGAAACGGCTGCCCCAGAATATGCATTTGAGGGCAGAATGTGTAAATATTTCACTACTGTGTTATAACCATCGGGAGCCACACTGATGATGAAATGTCCCAGATGCCGGTGCTGGAAAGGTTCCTGGCTTTCTAAGCAAATATTTAGCTCATGGAAAAATGAGTCATACTCACAGAGGAGTATGGATTAACTCCTTCTCAGCAGCACAGAGAGCACTTGCTCAACCTGGCAGCCCCCCAACTGCAGAGGCAGACTCATGGCCGCAGACACGTGCCTCGATCCCCTGAGCCTCCTGCAGGCGGCAAGTCAGAGGGCTGAGCGCACCCACTGTGTGCTCCTCACCTGGTCGGGGAGTTCTCCGTCTAGGCCATCCCCACTTGCATCCGCTCTTGGCCCTTCTCGACTATGCCAGTTACCAACCTGGGAATTCACTCTGCTCTCCTTTCTTTCCCACAAACCTGCAGGCAATGCCAAAGAGCTGGCCAACATCCTGAAATACCACGTTGGCGATGAGATCCTGGTCAGCGGGGGCATCGGGGCCCTGGTGCGGCTGAAGTCTCTCCAGGGGGACAAGCTGGAAGTCAGCTCAGTGAGTGTGCTTGAGAACTAAAGGCCAGCCATGCACTGCCACTGGGGCTCCAGGGCACCTCTCAGCCCCTGGGCCAGCATCAGACACACACACACGGTCTGGAAGATGCACCTTGAATCTCTGAGTGCCTTCTGTTCAAAGACAGAAAAGAGAAAAGGGTCTTTGGGGAAATCAGGCGAGATCGTGGTTAAACATGAATAAGAACTTTCAGATTTGCTGGGGAATCCAGTGTCTAACTGGCATGGCAGAGAGGCCGTTAGATTTTCTTTCCCTTGAGGAGATGATGGGCAGTTACTCATGCATCTCGAGGGATCAATCCCCAGGCCCCTTCCCACCCCATCCTTTCAAATCTGGGGCTCACCACCCTCCACCATGAGCCACACCATCCCAAGAGGCTTTCTCCTCAGATGCTTGGTTTGTGGGCCTTCCCTTGCTCTGCACCTTGCTGACATGCATTCCACTTTGAAGCTGCCTCGGGGGATTCCCTTACTGGAGAGAGAGAACAGATAGGCAGCCAAGCTCAGTGGAGCTGCCTGTGGCCTCCCTGGCTGCACCAGCCAAGGTCACTGGGCTTCCCTGCGGAGCCACCACTCTTCCTGAATGTGGCTGGCTCAGCGTCTGCTCCGGGCTCCTCTCTCCTGACCTTCAGCCATCCCTTTGCTCATCACTTTCCGTCCAGAGCCTGAGGAAGCATGGAGGGAGGCAGAATGTGATGACTCCTAGTTTTGGGTATTGGGGTCCCATCCCAGGCTTCCGTTCCCCCTTCCCCTTTGGGTCGGATCCATGAGTCATTCAGGAAGGACTGAGGTGGACGCCCGGGTGCACTTCCTATGAGAAAGGGAGGCCACTGAGGACAAGTGGAAGGACCCCTATGCCCGGGGCTGGAGGCCTGGCTTCTGTTCCTCGCCATCCTACCCACTTAGCTTAAAGGAGGCACTGGGCCTGTCCTGGGTCTCCGTTTCCTCTTCTGCTAAGTGGGGCAGTGATATCTGCCTCTTTGGCCCACACTGCTGTGAGGACAAAGTGACGGGCGCACGAGGCTGTTCTGTAGATGACACCGTGCTGAGCCATGCGCCGGGGTTAGAATGTGTCCACTGGACTAAAGGCGTGTGGCTGGTAGGGGCTATTCCATTCCCCAGCGTATCCCTCACACCTGACACAGGATCTGGTGTCTGGAAGCGCTCAGTAAACACTTACGGAGTGAGTAAGATCCATATGGTCTCTGTCGTCTCTTTTTCTCCCAGAAAAACAACGTAGTGAGTGTCAATAAGGAGCCGGTTGCAGAAGCTGACATCATGGCCACCAATGGCGTGGTCTACGCCATCTCCAGTGTCCTGCAGCCTCCAGGTAAGGCGCTAAAGGATCCTACCCGCACTCAGCCTGCAGCTGACCCTTCTCCACGCACGGCAGTTGGTACTCAGCAGGAAAACTGTTCTATGCAAAGATAAGAATAGTGCGCAATATACCAACTGAGCCTCCATGGACAGCATCGCTGTGGCCGATGGAAAAGTGAATTGGAAACTGTTGGTTTCAAATGCGCCACAGCAGAAACTCGAGGACACGTTTCTTCTTGCTGAGTTGCCTGTCTTAGCCCCGCTCAGACACAGCCCATTATCGGTCACACGTGGATGCTGTGAACGTGGCTCCGAGCACACGTCTTACAGCGTGCGCATCATGGGAGTGCTCTTTACCTGCAGCAAGGTTGAACTTGAGTCCAGCCTCTGTCTGCACTGTGCATTCACCTTTCTTTGCGTTCTTCCCCCGTGGGCCAAATTCCACCGTGAGTTAGGGCAAGTTATGAAGGAAAAATTCGTGGGGCAACGTGAGCCGGCAAGCCTACCAGTGCCCCTGTCGTGCTTGCTGTGAGTGCTGTGCCAGGAGCTTCTCTCTCACCAACGTTGCATTTGCTTTCGTCTCCAGCCGTCAGACCTCAGGAGCGAGGGGATGAACTCGCAGACTCTGCGCTTGATATCTTCAAGCAGGCGTCGGCGTATTCCAGGGTAAGATGCTGCTAGGTTTGCCCATGGCCGGAGTAGCCTTGGGTCCTCGGCTTGGGCCCATGCAGGGGGCTCTCCGGGTTCCTGTCTTCCTTGGCTGCTCCCCCAGAGCTCCTGTGAAATTTCTCCCTGCTCCCAAGCAGGCATCCTTAGCTCCCGCCTGAGTGGAGTTCCGAGAAAAGAGCCCAGGCGGCCCCTACTTCCTTCGTGAGCAAGAGCCCAGGCCTTTACACCAAGGCCTCTGAGCCTCATTGCATGGGGAAGCCACTGCTGGGGAGGACAGATAAAGCTCTGGAATCCATCTGTCCAAGGAGGGCAGCCCATCCTGAATTTGCCTTACCGTGGCCTTGCCTGGCCTGAGCCCGGGCCTCTAAATCACCCTCGGTTTTTCATGACACGGCCAGACTTGGGGAATGCAGGGGCTCTCCAAGATGGTGGTGTGGGTTCTGGATACAGGGCAGGTGTTGGGGGGGGATCTCCCTTCCTTGCCTCAGCTCTGCTTCCCTCTAGAACCTCTCTGGTTCTTCCTGTGCTTCTCTTCCTGCTCCCCAGCTTGCCTGGGGCCCAGAAGCCCTACTCTGGCTCCTTTGCTGCTTCGCATGAGGTGGGCCCTCTCGGGAACATGGGCACCTTATAGAAAGTTTGCATTTCAAGAGAAGAGGCTGCTGAAGGTAGTTCTCACCCCAGAGGCCTGGAGCTGGAATATGTCCTTTACTTTTAGACAAAGGGGTTTCCTTCGTGCCCCTTGATAAGGGTTCTTGGCCTTGAGCTCCTACCATTGAGGACCACCCTCTGTGCCGTCCCAGCTCCCCAAGCTCTAGGCTGTGGTCTCGGTGGAAGCCTGGCTCTGGGGTCTCCCAGAAATATCCACCCAGACTCTACTTGGTTGGGGCTTACACTTTGCTTGGGGCTGCCAAGGCCATCTTAGGGGCTCCCTAGGACCCAGCAGCTACACGTTCCCCTTCCTCTTCCTCACTCCCAGCATTTTTTCTTAGTAGGGGTAGCTGTGGGCAAAGCCACTGCTGTGAGCAGGGGCCAGTACAACTTTCACTAGAAACCTGACACTTGGTGTTTTCTTTCAGGCCGCCCAGACCTCTGTGAAACTAGGTAAGTCTGGCCTGGGTTTAAAGTCCTTGTATGCGTGTTTGGGCCTGTCCCCCAAGCAGGCCCAGACCTGCCATCTGCCGTACGTAGATCAGAACATCATGGTGCAATAAAACAAGGGTGACCTTTGGGGTCAGCCACATAACACCTTCTCCATAAGATGGAGATACTAAGAGTACCAAGCTGTTCGGGTTGCTGTGAGTGTTTGGCTCTGGGAACCTGGGAATATTGCACGGGCGCTTGGCAGGCGCACATGGTGGTAGATGGAGGAGATCCCAGTTCTTGTTACATCTTGGAGTAAGACAGGAAATCTCCCAAACCGAAAAGCGCCTGCAGGGGGCAGGCGAGAGCAGCAGGAGGGGGCCGTTGGCCGGAGCTCCTGACTCTGACAGTGTCGTAGGCAGATAGGGGGCGGTCTGCATCCTTTTCACCTTGAAACTTCTCTCGTCCAGCCCCCGTGTATCAGCGGTTATTAGAGAGGATGAAGCATTAGCGCGGAGGACGCGGGAAGAACGCACTTCGGCAGCTCACCGCCACTTTCTCTGAGTTTACCAAAGAGACTGAATGTTTTTGAAACCAAATATCACACTTCAGTGTACCTGGGCTGCACCGGAATGAGATCTGAGCCCTGGGTGGGGGGAGGGAGGAGGGAAAGAGATGTCCTTTTATTTGTTTTTTACCCCCAAACATGGCTGTTTACCCACTGCATGCGGAGACTTGGATGTCACTGCCTGACAGTCGCCTCTACAAAGGATCTGTCCCATTTCCCACCCATGCCAAGTGCTCTGGAAAGGGGGGCTGAAGTTTTGTGGAGCTCACAAAACACGAATCAGGCAATCCAGCATCATGGGGGGAGTCCTGGCACGGTTTTTGTAAAGCTCTTTTACAACTGGAGAAATGGCATCATTATAAGCTATGAGTCCAACTGCTCTGTCAAACATGTCTTGTGCCTGCACGTGGCTTGGACGCTTCTTGGTGGCCCTGTCCAGGTAGAGAAGGGAGGGTAGGTAGAGCATGCAGAGCCCAGGATTTCCCAGGTGTGGCAGAGCCATCGTGTGTTTGTAATAATAAAACCAAAGTAACGTATGCCTGTGTGGACGGGAACTGTGTGCCGGCCTGGGTATTCGCAAGGGCGGGGGGCTGTCTGTTTTTTGGGGCTGTGCTGGTCCTCCAATGGAGATTGCACCCAGGAGCAGTGGGACAAGGAGCCCTGAGGGGACGGTCTGTGGGACTTGCTCTGTCTTTGTTGAACTCGTTCTCCTTTCAGCCTCCATGGGCCTTGGGGGCTCGAGTCCTCTGTGTTCCCTTGACGCCTCTTCTTGGCCAGAAGTGCCCATCTCCCAGCCTCATGACCTCTGCCTTTGTGTTGGACTTTTGAACGCTCAGTACTACCCTGTGAAGAGGTTCCTGCACGGTCCCATTATACAGATGAGGAGACTGAGGCTCAGGAAAGGGGGAGCCCCTGGCAGCACAGCAGATAGCTGAGCTGGGACCGGCACCCAAGCCTCCTGCCTCCCAGGGACCACCATTCGGCATGGGAGTCAGCCCAGGTTTTCCAGGACTATACCCCCTCTGCCGACCCCCACATAAATCCTTTCCCCGGCTCCTTTGTCTTCTCCATTTTGAAATGTCCTCAGCACTGACAGGCTGGTGCAGCAGGGGCATCACTGCTCCCTGCCTGTGTGGCCTGGAACTTTCAGGCCTGCTCCTCATCAGTACCAGGGGGCTGACCCGGGCGTCTCCGTCCCAGGTCCGTCCTGCGGAAGAAATGAGATGATCCTCATAAGATGCCTAGCACGGCCTTAGGGCATCTTGATCAGTGCAGCCGAGAGCCCTTCGGTGCCTCTGCCAGAGACAGACCCCTCACCTGGAGACAGCCCCCTTATCTGGAGACAGACAGCCCCCTTACCCGGAGACAGCCCTCTTACCCGGAGACAGCCGCTTTACCTGGAAACAGCCCCATTACCTGGAGACAGACAGCCCCCTCACCTGGAGACAGCCCCCTTATCTGGAGACAGATAGCCCCCTCACCTGGAGACAGACAGCCCCCTCACCTGGAGACAGCCCCCTTATGCGGAGATAGCCGCCTTATGCGGAGACAGCCCCCTTATCTGGAGACAGACAGCCCCCTCACCTGGAGATAGCCGCCTTATGCGGAGACAGCCCCCTTATCTGGAGACAGACAGCTCCCTTACCCAGAGACAGCCCCCTTACCCGGAGACAGCCGCTTTACCTGGAAACAGCCCCATTACCTGGAGATAGACAGCCCCCTTACCTGGAGACAGCCCCCTTACCTGCTGCCTCCAGCAGGTGGAGCTCATTCCACCTACAGGACCAGGAGACCCAGGGAATTCAGCGCCGAAGCTGGGAATAGAGCAGTGGAGGCGCAGAGGGAACCCCTCCCACCCAGTCTGGGGAAGACAGACACTACCTGTCATACTTACGATCACTCATCCACCACCTCATGGCACTCATAGGTCACTCCACAGATATCGCTGTGAGGCCTTGATCTCTCGAAGCTTCCATGCCCATGGGGAAGGGAACTGCAAATTCGTTCATGGCACTCCCGCCCAGGCTTCCAGGATGGATGAGGAAGAATCTGAAGAAGTAGGGGTGGAGGAGGGGATGCAGGGAGCTCTCGGAAGTGGGAGGAGAGGAGAGCAGGTGCAGGAGCTAACCTGGAGGCAAAGGGTTTAGCAAAGAGGGTGTCTTGAGAGATGACGCTTAGCCTTCTGCGGCTCCCAGTCCTGTTCTGCCCTGCTCACTGGGGCCTGGGGTTCATGCGGGCTGGGCTGCCAGCGAGGGCTAGTTCTTGCTGGATTTGCTACAGCTATATTTCATTTAAGTACCCGAAATGCACACCCCAGACTTTCCAAGAAAACATCAGAACCCTAAGAAGTGGTTAGTATCACTTCTAAAGATCCCTTCATTTAAAATAAAAACCAACACAAGTTCCTTAAAAATGCCAAAACCCCTCCCTCTGTGCCTGTGATCCCTGCCCTGCCTCCCTCCCAGCCTCCCCAGCAGGGGGGCTCCATTCTTTCAGCTGGAGTGTCCCCCTTGTGACTGAGCCCCTGCCTTCCCTTCCCAGCCAAAAAGGATAACCTTTTTTGGGTCCTGAATACCCCTCACCTCCACCTGTGTTTTTTTGGAGACCCTGGGCTGAGCATTAGGGGCTTCTATCTGGGAATGGATGCCCAGGCCTGAGGAGTAGGCCCCTGGATGTTTGGGGGATGGGTGACTGCCAGAGGGAGGTGTATGCTTGCCCTGTGCTTCCCTTCGACAGAGGCCAGAGGGCAGCCCCAGCCAGGAGGTTGCCCAGGCCTGGGCTGACCCCTGCCCGCTGAGCCCCAGTGAGGAAGAGGAAGGAGAGGGAGAAGGGCCAGGTGTTCTGCTAGTTCCGTTCTGTCTCTGCTGTCACTAGGCAGCTGCTGGGCCTTTGGGGTAGAGAGGACCGCAAAGACCCTGAGCACAGGGGCCCTGGTGCCTGGGGGTCAGGGCTGGGCCTCTCCCACGCAGGGACAGAGGCTTTCTAGACTTGGTCTCATTGGCCAGCCGAGAGGCCAGCCCAGCTCTGGGGCCAGAGGAGGGGTTGCCACCTTGGGCTATGCACTGAAATGCATTATCTTTTCTTTTCCTTACAGTCCTATTTAACAGGTATGTATGAATAGTTTTCATTTTACTGCTGTGGCTATGGAAGCTTCAAGAGATAGTTTGCCAGGCCACAGAATAGGCAGAGGCTGGCCCGTAAACCTGGCCCGTGTGACTCCAAACCCCACACTCTTAGGCATTCTGCTCCTTCTGTCCCCACACCAAGGTGCTTGGACAAGTAGGACTCAGGTGCCAGGGTGGCCAGAAAGGGCATGAGACCCCCACCGCTTCTGAGAACCCCAGCAGGACTGATCTCTGTGTGCACAGCCTGTCCGGATAGGAGAGAGAGGAAAGGGATTTCTCCTGCAGGGGAAGATGCCTCTGTGCTTGAAGCCATACTTCAGTATCACGGTCTGAAGGAGCTGCCCGGAATACTGTGCTCAGAAATCTTTCCAAAGCCAGGAAAGAAGGCCATGGAATGAGGGATGGGCCCAGTGCCCTCTCCCGGGAAGTCAAATGAGGCCACTTCTGGCCATGCCTGCCTGGCAAGGAAAGAAACACATCCCCTCTGTGGGATCCTGTGGCCAAATCCCAGACTGAGATGGGTCAGGGAAGTACACACACTCACAAGTGCTCACACACTCACATGCACACACACTCACACAGTCACATACTCACACTCTCACCCCCCCTCCACACACACACCCCTCGGCAGGCCTAAAGGGCCCCAGACAGAGCCTCAGACATAGGTAACTTCTGGTGGGGAGAGGACTTTGGGACCTGGGGGAGGAAGGTAGGGCCATGATTGCTCCTCAGGAACCTCCTGGTGTGGCCTCAGGCTTGTTGGAGGCTAGCCACGTGGGCCATCCAGAGCGGGCAGCTGTGACTGTGAGGTCCCTGCCATCCCGAAGCTCACCAGTAGTGAGAGAGGTGGTGGAGTGAGTGAAGCGAGCACCAGGACCTGAAGAATGACGAGGGGGGGGGGTGGCAGCGAGGGGGGTCTGGGCTGAAAGAGCAGTGGGTGTGAAGTACTAGAGTCCGGCACCTGCAGGGGGAGAGCAGAGAAAACTCCTCTGGCGAGGGAGGTGTCTGGGAGCCAGACCGCCTGGCCTTGGAGGCCATGGTGAGAGGCTGAGATGTGATTCTGAGGACAACGAGAAGCCACTGGAGGGTTTACCTGGGGGAGGGGGGGAGGGGGGTGTGCCGTGATCAAAATTTCATTGCAGTAAAATACAGCGTGGAATTTACCTTTTTAATCATTTTTTAAATGATTATTTACTTGAGAGAGAGAGTACACATGAGTTGGGGGAGGGGCAGAGGGGAGGCTCTCAAGCACACTCTGCACTGAGTGGGGAGCCCGATGCAGAGCTCAGTCCCACGACCCACGAGATCACGACCTGAGCCGAAACCAAGAGCCAGGCGCTCAAGCGACTGAGCCACCCAGGCGCCCCTTTCCAACCATTTTGAAAGTGTATAGTTCAGTGGCATGAAGCACATTCCCATTGTTGTGCAGTGGTCTCCAGGATTCTTTGCATCTCATTGGGCAAAACTGAAATGCACTAAACAGGAGCTCAGCGTTCTCATTCCTCCTGCTCCCCCGGCCCTGGGTCACCAATGTTCAACCTTCTGTCCCCATGAATTTGACCATCTAGGAAACTCATATAAATGGAATCGTACAGTATTTATTCTTTGGTGACTGGCTTTTTCATTAGGATACCTTCTGGGTTCATGCACGTGATAGCTTGTGTCAGAATGTCCTTCTTTGTCAAGGCTGAGGAATATTCCGCTGCACATATGCCATGTTTCATTTATTGATTTATCCATCGATTGAGGATGGGTTGCTCCCACTTTCAGGCCATCGTGAATGCTGCTATGAACGTGGGTGTACAAGTATTTGAGTCCATTTTCAATTATTTGGGGTATACACGCAAAAATGGGATTGCTGGATTGTTTGGTAATCCTATCTTTAATTTTTTGAGGAAATGGGGCGCCTGGGTGGCTCAGTCGGTTGAACGCCTGACTCTTGATTGGATCTCAGGATCCTGGGATCGAGCCCCCACGTTGGGCTCTGCGCTCAGCAGGGAGTCTGCATGTCCCTCTCCCTCTGTCCCTCCCCCCACGTCCTCTCTTTCTCTCTCTCTCTCTCAAGTAAAAATCCTTCAGGTTTTGAGAACTGCTATACTGCTTCCACAGCGGCTGTGCTATTTTATTTCCCACCAACGGTGCACAAGGGTCCAGTTTCTCCATGTCATCCTTGCCTTGCTGTTTTCTGTTTTTATAACCACCATCCCAATGGATGTGGTTTTGATTTCATTTCATTCCCTAATGATGAGCAATGTTGAGCATCTTTTCATGTGCTTATCAGCCATTTGTATATCTTTGGAGAAATATCTATTCAAGTCTTTGCCCATTTTTGAATCAGGTTGTTGGCTTCTTGAATGTTAGAGAAGTTCTTTATATATTCTGGATATTAGTCTCATGAAATATATGATTTGCAAATTATCTTCTCCCTTTCTGTGGGTTGCCTTTTTACTTTGTTGATAGTGCCCATTGATGAATAAAAATGTTCAATTTTAGTAAGTCTAATTTACTAAGTCCAATTTATCTGTTTTTCTTTTGTTCCCTGTATCTTTGGTGTCATATGCTAGAGATCACCACAGAATCCAATGTCATAAAGATTTTCCCCTATGTTTTCTTTTTTTTTTTTTTAAGATCTTATTTATTTGACAGAGAGAGAGAGAGAAAGAGCACACAAGAGGGGGAGCAGCAGAGGGAGAGGGAGAAGCAGGCTCTCCGCTGAGAAGAGAGCCTGACTCAGGGCTCAATCCCAGGACCCTGGGATCATGACCTGAGCTGAAGGCAGACGCTTAACCGACTGAGCCACCGAAGCGCCCCTCCCCTATGTTTTTTTCTAAGACTTTTATAGTTTTAGCTTTTATGTTTAGATCTTTGACCCATTTTGAGTTAGTTTTTGTGTATGGTATTAGAGTCTGAATTCATTTCATGGAGACATCCAGTTTTCTCAGTAACATTTGTTGGCAAGACGGTCCCTTTCCCTTTGAATGGTCTTGCCACTATTGCTGTGAATCATTTGGCCGAAATGCAGGGTTTTATGCCTGCCCTCTGTTTCTATTGGTCTATATGTCAGTTTTTATGTCAAAACCACACTCTTTTGATTACTGTAGCTTTGTCGTGAGTTTTGAAATCCAGAATGTGAGTTGTCTGACTTTGTTCTTTTTTGGGATTTTTTTTGGCTATATAGAGTCCCTTGAGATTTTATATGAGTTTTAGGATGGATTTTTATATTTCTGCGAAAAGACATCGTTGGGATTTGGGTAGAGATTTTGCGGTATCTGTAGATCACCTTCTGGTGTAGTATAGACATCTCTGCGATATTAAGTCTTCCGACCCACGAGCACAGGGTGTCTTCAGTTTATTGTTCTTTCCTTTAATTTCTTTCAACAATGTATTGCCCTTTTGCACATAAAATCCTTCATAGAACCTTGGTTAAATTAATTCCTGAGTGTTTAATTTTTTGATGCTATTGTAAATGGCATTATTTTCTAAATTTCCCAGTTTGTGTTTAGAAGATTGCTTTGGCTTCAGGGTGGAGGGAAGGAGTGGAAGCTGGGAAACAAGTCAGGAGGGTGTTCTAGTCATGTAGGCAAGAGATGATGGAGGACCAAGGTGGTCTCACTAGAGACAGGAGGACATGGAAGGATGAGGTCTATCCTGGAGGTGGGACAGACGGGACTTGGAATTGGGCTGGAGGAGTGGTGTGGAAGAAAAGGAGAATTCAAAAATGCTAATGTTTCAGGGCGCCTGGGTGGTGCAGTCGTTAAGCGTCTGCCTTCGGCTCAGGGCGTGATCCTAGCGTTCTGGGATCGAACCCCACATCAGGCTCCTCTGCTGGGAGCCTGCTTCTTCCTCTCCCACTGCCCCTGCTTGTGTTCTCTCTCTCGCTGGCTGTCTCTGTCAAATAAATAAATAAAATCTTAAAAAAAAAAAAAAAGATGCTAATGTTTCCACCTCAAACAGCTGGCTAAAAGATGGTGCCCGTTTTTCTAAAATGCAGAAGAGTGAGGGAGAGGTTGTCAAGAGGAGAAAATTGATGGCTCTACTTTGGATATTTGAAGTTGGGGAAGCCAGTTAAACATCCCAGTGGGATGTCAAAGAGGCTTTTCAATACCCAAGCCGAGAGCTCAGGGAAGAGGTCAGGACTGAGTTGAGGTGTTTGGAGTCATTGCACACAAGAATTATTCACACACAGCGCCTGGATGAGATCACCTAGCAAGAGTGCACAGATACAGAAGAGTGCCTTGGGTTTCTCCAGCATCCAGAGGCCTGACAGAGGAAGAGAAAGCTGCAGAAAGACCTGAGAACTTGTGTGTGGAGACCTGGATGCCAAGGGAGGAGAGCCTTCCAAGAGGGATGGAGTGTCAGCCTTGTTAAGTTATTGGTATGCCCACTGGATTTGGCCACGTGAATGTCATCAGTAGTCTCAGCAAGCACATGGTCAGCAGAGACAAGAGGACTGCATCTGGAGTGAGATAGAACAAGGACAAGATGGATACATTTTGTGGTTTGAGTGTGTGAATAGACGCCATTTTCTGGAAATGAGAACCCTATAGGTAAAAGAGAATCTGGAAATTGTCTACTCGTTCAGTTTCATCCTTCACGCCTCGTTCAGAAGCCCCTTCTGCCATCCCTTGTGCATCCATTATCATAGTCCTAATAACTTATTCGGAGACATTTTCCACTTCCTTTCTGGCTTCCCCTGCTATGGTGTGAGCTGCCCTCTGTCCCACCACTCTGTCCCAGCATCTAGCGCAGGGCCTGGCACACAGTAAGTGCTCAAAAGGAGTTACCCCAGAGCCTGGTTTCTGGACAGGCAATAGCCCCTTCATTCAACAAGGTGGGCCCAGCCCCTTGTTGCTCTCTGAAAAGGAAGAGGAGGCTTCCCAGACCCTTGGGGGCTCCTCCCAGAAGGCTGTAAAGCATGTGGATTAGAGGAAGCCTGGCCCAGTGCTCTCCTCAGCTCTCTCCCAGGAAAGCAGAGGGTGGCCTGCTCCGCCCTGCTTCAGTCCACTTTGGCTCCGATGCCTCCCTAACGGAGAGGGGGTACCCGTGGGCCTGCAGGCCCCAGGAGGAGAACATCTGGTCCAGAGAACAAACAAACGGCTGGTCAATCACACCACCGAGCAGGTGACCTAATCCTGAGCAGGTGATCTGATCCTCTGACTCGCCTGGGGTTTCACGCTTAGGTGGTTTCCCCCATTCCTGAGATCCTCTTCCTCCAGTCGTATTGAAAGAAGAAGGTCTGAGGTTTGGGAGCAGCGGTGACAGAGGGGAAAGACTTTTGATTAAATATCCTCATTTGGGCGGAAATGAGTTTTTGAGTGAACAGATGGAAAAACCACTCTCCCCCTGTCAGTGGGGCCTGGAAGTCCCTATGGCTTCCTGGCAACAGCCCACAAGTAATTCGAGCTCAAGGAAGCCATCTGCATTCGGGGACCTTTCCCAGGTGACAGCTCTCAGTCTGGCTCCAAGAAGTGGAGGGTAAGGGAGACAGCCCTGGGGGTGGCCTGGTCACACCACGGTCAGGGAGGGGAACAACACGGGGCTACTGTGCACACACACACCACACACACACTCACACACACAACCGTGTCCTCAGGTCTTCCAACACACAGGCACAGCTCCTCAGAACATGTCTGAGAGCAAAGCAAGAACAGTCTCTAAACTGCCAAGATGCAGCTTCGAATCCCAGCCCTCCTCTGAGAGGAAACACCACCATTCAGACACTACTAACTTCAAGCCTAGAGCGGGGGTTCCTGGTCTTTCCTGAGCCAGAAGCTCTGGATACAAGCTGGGACCCTGTCCTCGGGAGGGTACCTCTGGTACACGGTTTGACAACCACTCCCCCTTGAGCCCCACTGCACGTACACTTCATACAGACCCGAATTCTCTAGCACTGCGAGCTCCGAGGGTACGGCAAGTCCTCTGCCTCCGAAGCATCCCACTTAGACACACAGTTAATAAATACACGTTGATAAATATAAAATGAGTGGGCATCCACAGCAACCCGGCTTCTGAGCCTCTAAGAGCACAGAGGCGGTCCCTCAATGGCACAGAGGCAGGCCGACAGCAAGAGGGGAGAGAGCACGCCGCCACCGGGCCTGAGGAGGAGAGGCCTTCGGAGGGGCTCTCGGTGCGCCCCACTTGTGCAAACCTAACAAGTGAAAAGCCCCGTGGCTGTCAGGAGTATGGGAAGACCTTCACTCCCAACTCAAAACATTTTCAACATGACAGGATCCACTGACAGAAACCCCTGGGCCCTCGAGTGACGTGGAAACACCTTTATCTGTCGTTTATAGACAGTCATGACAGTTCAACCAGGAGGCATACCCTTTATGCGAAGTCATTCTTTGAAGGTGTTTCTCTAGAGCCTATACCTTTTTGGGAAATCATGGACTTTACACCAGTAAATGATTAAAAATAAAAGCCCTTTTGTCATCTATCTTAACCCCATTTTTAGCTTTAGAAAACTCTTATTTGTGAATTTAATGTTATTTCCTAATGCACCCATCATTTTCTTGCTCATGTTTAAATTCAATTTGAATTCGAGTTACTCTGAGACGAGAATTCAGAAAGACGTCACCTCCCAATTTTTATCCCAGCACCAGGAATTCAGCAGTTCCGTCCCCCCCATTGTATTGTTTGCCTTCTCAGAGATACATTTGATTTTCATTCGTGTCAGCTTGTATCTCAGGGCCATATTTTCTCATTTTCTGTTCCTTTGATCTGCATATTGGTGCTCACACCTGTACCACACCCTTAAATTGGTGTTAATTTAATGTCTTTTAACATCTCGGAGTCAGATTTCTTTGCTTTTGAAGATAAGTTTTTTCTTTTTGCAAAATTAACACTTTCTCCTTGTAAAAGTTTTAGAAAATAGAAGCAGAAAGAAAAAGTAAAGGTCGCCTATAACTCTACCAACCAGGGATAACCTTTGTCAAATGATTGAAGCACATTCTTCCAGATTTTGATTTTGAGGCATATGTGATCATACGTGAGGTTTCATAACCTTCCTTTATTCTGCTAAAACAAATTAATAAGTTTCAAAACAAAAACAAAACAGGTGTTGTGGTAGATGGAATTTAGGAGGGGGGCCTTCGTGACCTTGGCTCTCTAGTGATACTCCCTCTTTCGCGAAAAGGAGATGATCCAGGTGGGGCCAATTTAATCACAGGGATTTAAAAGTAGAATTTTCTCCAGCTGGTGGCAGAAGTGGACGTCAGGCAGACAGTGGTGTTCCAGAAAGGCTGGACCCACGTTCTTTGAAGTTGGAGCCGGTCAAGAGGGAAGGAATGCAGGCAGCCTTTGGGAGTGAGCGTCTCCCCTGCTGAGAGCCAGCAAGGAAATGGGGACCTTGAACCTACAACCCCAAAGACCTAGACTCTACTACCCACCTAAAGGAGTTGGAAATGGATTCTTCTCCAGGGCTTCCAGGTAAGAGCCCACCGACGTCATATTGTCAGCCTAGGAGACCCCGAGCCCACCCAGAATTTTCATGGAACTGAGAAACGGTTGGTGGTGTTTTAAGCCACTAAGTTTGTGATAATTTCTCACATGGCCATAGACATTAATATAGTCCTTTAAACTACTGAACGACTAAAAAGAAAAACACATTTATCATCTTTCTAACTATATTTTCAATATTACCGAAATCATTTTGGGAAATGATCCTGTGAATTTAGTTTTATTTTTTCCACTCAGCACCTGCAGGGGCCTCTCAATTGCCCTGGTTCCAAGAAAAGCCTGGGTCAAGATGGGGTCTCCGAGGCTGGGATTCAGCGCCAGGCTGTGTGAAGGCCCTTCTGTGTACCCGCTCCAGAAAGCAGGGGCGTTCCCCCCCTTAAAACTCTCCCAGACTCACAAAAGACCAGCTCAAGGCTGGAGGTATTCCCAGGTACACCCCTGGCGGGCTGGCTCACTGTAAGGGCCGCCGCACGCACAGTGTCACTGTATTCGACAAATCACGATGCGTTTCAGCTGAGCCCCTGAGCATTCACTTGACCTTCTGGGAACAAACCCCCACCTTGCATTTTCACACACATAAAAGCCTGCAAGTTTCTGTCCTATAGCAGCGAAGCATGGCTCTAGGGCTGGCTGGTGGGAGAGAAATTGAGTCACAAGACCCTGGAGTTCCACCCGTCCCACTCTGGTGCCAATCGTAATAATCAGAGACCTCTCTTACTGAAGGCCGAGCTGTGCAAAGATTTGCGCTATGTATGTTCTACTCACATTTTTTTTTTTATCTTAGTGTCTTAGTTTAGAGAGGAAGAAACTGAGGGCCAGAGAGGTTGTATAATTGACTCAAGGAGGCAGCGTTGATTAAGACAGGGGTGCCTCGGGTCAGTCGGTTAAGCATCTGCCTTCAGTTGAGGTCATGATCCCAGGGTCCTGGGATCGAATCCCACATTGGGCTCCCTGCTCAGTGGAGAAGCCAGCGTCTCCCTCTCCCTCTGCCCTTCGTCCCTGCTTGTGCTGTCTCCCCCTTGCCCTCCCTCTCTCACAAATAAAATCTTTAAAAAAAAAAATTACATCGGGGTTCTGAACGGACTCTTGACTCTAGACTCTTGTAGCCACTACCTTGGGTAGGAGGTAGGCATTCAGCAACAACCCACAGAGCAGTGATTTGGTTTTTTTTTTTAAGATTTTATTTATATATTTAGAGAGTGTGTGCGAGTGGAGAGAGGGGCAGAGGGAGAGGGAAAGAATCTCCAGCAGGCTCTGCGCTGATCCCAAGGTAGGGCTGGATCCCAGGACTCTGAGATCGTGACCTGAACTGAAACCAAGAGTCAGACGCTCAACAGACACTTGCACCCAGGCGCCCCACGAGCAGCGGTTCTCAATCCTGCTGCACGTGAGGACCTCCCTTGGCTAGCTGGACATTAATTGGCTTTAAGGAAATATGTGCTTTAGTAGTTCAAAAACTCTCCTGGGTGATTTAATGGGCAGAACAGAGGTTCACCACCATCATACAAAAGCATCCCCCCTCCGCCTTGGTACATATGCAGATAGCAGAGGGGACCCTCTGGGACTGGTTCAGTTGGCCGGGGTAAAGACAGGAATTTGCATATTTAACACACAGCCCAGGTCCGTGCTATTGAAACTTGGTAAAATGAAGATTCTAATTCAATAAGCCTGAGAAGGAACCTCAGATTCTGCATTTAGAACAAGCTTCCAGCTGGCTTGAATGGTCCTGGTCCAGGGGCTACATTTTAAGTGGCAAATGTCCCAGCACACTTAGAAGAACTGCCCTAGACCAGTGTTTCTCCAAGAGTAGTGTGGGGATCATGTGGGGACTTAGCAGAAATGAACTCTGGGGAGCCCCACCTCAACCTTACTGGATGCTAAATGACAGAGCTGGAGCTAGCATTCTGAATAAGCCTTCCAGGTGATTCGGATGCAGGGTACAGTTGGAGCACCCCTGTTTGAGAAACGGGCTGCATCGGGATAGCAGTTCCAGGCTGGCTGAGAAGGGGTGTCGGCTGTCTCTGTTGTCTCTGCTTTGGGCTTTGTTTCCTCCGGAGGCCAGGTCAGGTTCAGCAGGAAGCAGACAAGGTTTCTGGTGGCCACACTGGAACCCAGCAAGAATTCCCTAGTTCCTGACAAGATCTGGGGCCACCAGATAGGTATCATTACACAGATAGGCAAAAATGAACATTCTGGAAGAAAAACCATTGACTTGATTTTGAAGAGATCTGGCTCAGCCTTCTCTCTAGATCTTTATTGGTTCACTAATAGCTGCCAGGGGGATGCAAGACAGTTTGTTAGGTTGAGTTTTTTTTTCTCAGTGCATCAGTTTCTGGAGCCTAAACACCTGTCTCTGGAAAGCAATGGGATTACCCTAGCGTGAGGACATAGGGAAAGTTGGTACCGCCCTGACAGGAGGGGGTGGGATTCTGAACACTCATGCATTCTTCCTTTCAGTACATATGTATTGAATGCCTGTTGTATACCAAGCACTTTGCTAGAAAGTGGTGGAGAAATGCTAGTACCATTTATTGCATGGAGAGACCCCCATCCCACCAGCCCCATGCCTACCCCCGAGGTAGGTGCCAGGATCCCCTTCCCTACAGGACACAGGATAACCTTTACAAGGATACATGACTGCATCCCAGGAACTTCTGGCTTTTAGACAGGGGCTTTGGGGCATTCTCATTGGTCCCCTTTTTCTAAAAGAATCTAGTATAGGTCGGCTTCTCTGAGCTGGATTCCTGGGCCCTGAAGACAGGGGGGCTCAAGCGCAGCTGGAAGCAGACGGAGCAGGAGAGAACAAGGGTGTCAGGCCACTGGGGGCCAAGTGGCCCTTTCAGTCCAGCAGAACAAGCCCAGTCCTCCAGCTCCCTACTCTCTGAGCTGGTGCAGTCACATGAGGCGCCCTTTCGAGGCCCACCTGTTCTGCCTGACACTGCATGGAAGTTTTTAAAAATGAGGACACCAACAAGATGGGCCAGACAATAGAGCAGAGTGTGGCCCCATCCAGGTCTCTGGAGAGCTGAGGGATGAGAGCTCTTCAGAGAGAGGAGAAACTGTGTTGCTGTAATGCTCTTCCAGGTCTGAAATAGAGCGAGCGTCAGATCCACCGAGAGCCGTGGAGGGCAGAGCAGAGGAGCACGTGGTCTGCGCTTGACCCTCTGCCAAATGTGAGGATTTTTCACTCTACCGTGTACCCCCAGCCTGCCCCAGCTGTTGCATTAAGGGTGGGAGAGTCTCCAGCCATCCTCCCAGAAAGAGGTTTGGGGATCCCAATGGGCTCGTGTCACATCTCTGCCCCTCTGTAGCAGCTTGCTTCCGCACCCTTCTAACAGGACCCCAGTAGCTTTGAGCATTACCTTCCTTTTTTCATAATAAATTAGCGGGTGACACTGCCCCGGGGAGGATGCGTGCTAACCCAAAGCCAGAGCCCAGCTCTGCTGTCAAGAAGTCGAGGTGGAAAGTCTAGGAAGGAACCTGTTTGGGTGGGTAGCAGGGAGCGGCTCAAGAGTTTGGGTTAATCAAGTTTGAAATGTCAGAGATACCTCAGGGAAGCAACTGGATATTAAAATTTGAAGGTCAAAAAAGACCTGGGCTTGATGAGAGTTCTGCACTAGGAAATCAGCCACAGACTGGCAGTTGAATGCCTGGGGGACTGAAGCTGGTGACAGGGAGAGAAGAGGGGTAGGATAGTCACAGAAAAGATGGCACAGCCATGGGCCTCTAACCCTTTTCGTTGGTGTATATTTTACTTTCGTTTTGGGAGGGGGTGGACCGCGCTAGGGCCAGTTTGCAGGCCCCCGGGGGGAACTCGGTAGCGGGCAGGGCTGGGATCCCGGGTCCATCCCGCTCTTCCAGGGCTGTTGGGCCCCGGTGGAGGTGCGTGCTCGCCGGCTGTTCGCCGCCCCTGGCACCCTTGCAGGATCCCGCGCGGGTCGGGCAGGGAGAGGATGGGCTGCGCGGCGGGGGAGGGGGGGAAGGGGGGAACGGTGGCCTGGTCCTGGGGTCTGTGCCCGGGGTGCGGGCGGAAGGGGCGGCGCGCCCCGGGAGGCGGGTGCGGAGGCCACACGGCTGAGCCTGTGCGGCGGGGAGATGGAACAGCGCTCCTGCGAACACTCCGAAGCCTGCGTCACCGTGGTGTGATCGGTGGCGTGTGTGGCGGGTCACAGCCCAGGGGGGTGGGCGGCAAGCAGGGACCGCCGGTCGGCCGTCGCCGAAGGGCTGCGGGGCTTCGAGCGGGGCGCGGAACTGTAGCCCGAGAGCGCCGTCAGGATCCCTGCCCGGGGCGCAGTCTCACCGCCCAGTTTGCAAGGATTTTGTCCCCTGACGACCAAGGCCCGCCCGTCCCCCCAAAGAGGCCTTTCCCGACGGAACTTGGGCAGTACGTCTATAAAGCCCTCAAGTGTGCGTTCACTCGATCGTACCGAGGAGGGCTAGACGCTCTGGGTACAGAGAGAGCCCCACATTAAACACAGTCCCATTAAGCGTCTGGGAATTGTGCAGGCGCCATGAGGGAGACCGGTAAGGGGTGAGGCAAAGATAAAAGGAGAGATTGCGTTTTGATGCGGAGGGAGGCTTGGGCAGGAGCAGTCCGCATAAGACCGAGCAGCTACAGGGTATGAGGGGAGACCTCGGGGGTGTTCTAGGACTTGAAAGAAAACTCTGGGGCGAGCAAGGAGGGGGACGTCTCGCTAGCTGTGGTTGATCCAGCAGATTCTGATGGAGCTTAGTATACTCAAACAAAATAGCCTGTAAGGGTAAAATAACACTAAATTGCACCAATTGTTAATCAAAGTTCGGGAGACTGTCTTGTACTTGAAATCCATAATCCATACCACAGGGTTCTGATCTTGATCTCAACAGTTGTTCTCTTGTCCAGGTCTTCATCCTCACACTCCCTCCCACCCACCCTCCGCTGCCCAAGTATCCAGCTAAGCAGCAGGTCCTAAGACTGCTCAGCCTCTCTGTGGTACAGGATAAGTCTGACTCTGGGCCCAGCAGTCACCCTCTTCATATTCTCCCTCGGGCTAGTAAAGCTACCACAGTATATATTACCAGCAGATAAATAATGGGGCAAAATGAACGGGACAAAACTTAAAATTCTTGAAGAGAGGGAATTATGCATAACGTGACAAAAGGGTCAGAAAGCACGCGCGGGTCTCGAACCCCTGTGAAGGGATTGCTAGTCAGAAGACAATGCGCGAAGTAACCGCTTGAGCTAAAGCCGACCCGCCCGGAGGTATGCAGTTTCAACCTCTCAACTGCAGAGGAGAGGAGTGACGTAGAGGGGCCGGCCGGGCTTTCTCCACGCCCCCAGACCTGCCCGCCTCCCTCAGTCCTGCCTGCTCCCTGTGTTCCGCGAGCTTGTCCAAAGTCTCTCAGCCCTTCCCTCCCCGCCGAGTGGAGGAAAGGGGAGACTTCCTGACGGGAGGGAAGGAGGGATTCCAGAAGTCCTTGCCTAGAAATTTTTCAAGGTGTCCCCGAGCAGAGCGGGCAGCCCAAGTCTGTAAAATCTCCCTCTACAGCGTGTGATCTTAGCTAGGGCTGAGACCAGCTCGCTTCATCTCAGTCCGGCCCTGAGCTGGCCCCTGGCGACAGAGTTGGTGATGGGCAAATGCTTTTTGGAGGGGCATGGGTGAATTGCTGAGGGGTTCTCCCGGTACTGGGCCTCAAGATAAAGCCCAGGATTGAGCTTAGAAGCTCAAAACTTTAAAGCCTCATAGCTCATAAGAAAATCTCTCTCAAGGATGAAGTAGGATGAATTATCTTTCCCTTTCCCCACCCCACCCCTTCTTTACAATTCTTCCCTCTTGGATCATTCAAGAGCTGGATAGAGACCTCACCTATACAATGGTCAACAAAAAGACTAGAACCTCAAGGATAATAATGTCCCCGTTGACTGAGCATACACCACTGTGCCAAGCCCTGGGTTAAGCTTCTGTCTCGTGTATAACCTTATTGGTAATGTTGCCCCATTTTGTGGATGAATTTACAGAGACTCAGGGTTTCAGTAAATGAAATGGTAGGAATTTAACAAGCGGCCCAGTTATTCAGTGGCCCAACCAAAGTTTGAACTCGGGGAAGGGGAAGAGTAACTGTAGGGTGTGTGTGTGCCTGTCTTGCTATAAAATATTTCAAACAGGGACACCTGGGTGGCTCAGTCAGTAAAGCATCTGCCTTCAACTCAGGTCATGATCCTGGGGTCCTGGGATCCAGCCCTGCTTTGGGATCCTTGCTTAGAGGGGAACCTGCTTCTCCTTCTGCCTGCTGCTCCCCCTGCTTGTGCGTGCTCTCTCTCTCTGACAAATAAACAAAAAAAATACCTTTAAAAAATATTTCAAACAAGTAGTAAGCTCCACTAGACGGAGACCTTCAGTTTTGTTCTTCGCGGTCTCCCTGTGCCTAGCACAGCGCCCACTCCACAGCAGATGCTCAATGAACATGAGTGAGTGGGTGCCTAGGAAGAGTGGGACCGCTTTGTACCAGAAACCGGGCTCCCCCTCCAACCTGGGTTGAATCCCAGCTCCCCCAATTCCTAGTTCTATACCTTCAAGCTCAAACGTTTGATTGGTTTGGTAAATTTTGTATGAAACAAAAAACGTACGAGCAATTAAAGCCAGTACAAGTAATGAAAGCCACCCTTGACCTAATTTGAGCTACTCATCCCGTCCCTTCCCCTCCCATCCCTTCCCCAGAGAAAACAGCTATTTTTAAAAAAGTTGCTGCGCCTCCTTCCTAGTCCTCTTTCTATAAATTTACATATGAAGGTAAATAAAAATAGCTTTATTTTGCTTATGTCTGTGTTTTGTTTGCTATGACGGGATGGCAGTGCCCTGGCTTTGTGGGAAACTTCATTGTGTCTGGGAAATGATCCCACAGCACTGTCTGGAGATGTCTCATTATTTATAATAGCTCCCCAAGAATACATGAACCATGATTTATTTTGCCCTTCTCCTGGTAGGATTGGACGTGGAAGTTGTTTCTGGGTTGTTCTGTTTTTGTTTTGTTTTTTTTTCTAACCAGTTTACAAATAGCGCTCCAATGAATATCTCTGCAGGAGTCTCTTCATGGAAATAGACAAGTCTTTCTTGAGGATGAATTCCCAGCAGTGGAATTGCTCGGCAGTAATATACACATTTAAAATTGTAATTGCCAAGTTGCCATCCAAAAATGGGGCTATTAATAGTATTGTGTGTGATAGAGGCCGGGAACTCGTTCAGGCAGGTGCGTAGGACCCCGTAAGCAATGAACTCTGTTTACTACCAACAGTCTTGTCTCTCCTGTCCGTTCCCAGCTCCAGGTCTGAGGAAGCCGGTGCTTTGGGGCCTGGGCTCTGGGTGTAGGAATAAGAACTGGCGTGCAGAAAGGGGAGGCGGCAACCAGTGCGTACCAGGTGCTCCCCCTGGTGGAGGGACTTGACAGTAAGGAAATCCCCCACCTGGAAACCCTTAAGCAAACTGTATCCATTCCTGCTCAGAAGAAGGCCTCTTGTTCTTAGCATCCAGCCTGGGCTCTGTGCCCTGGATGATCTCTGGTGCTTCGCTACCTTTCTGATGGTACCGGGTGCCCCTCCTTCCTTCCCTGTTGGATGGCTACCACAGGGCCTTCCCTCACTGCCGAAGCACGCCCCTAGTAGCGGCTCCAGCATTTCTCAGAAACCTCCCCACCCTCCAATCTCATTCTTTAACACTTACCTCTTGAGAGAGCCCTTCCTTGAATACTCTAAAGGGCCACCTCTCTCCTTTCCACCCTGCTGCTGCTTTGCCCCAGAAGCTAGTGTTTCTCCTCCATTAGCAAGTATATACCTAGAGAACTCAGACCTTTCCCAAGCGTGGCAGAGTGCAGTGTCCCAAGGGCTGGGACTGTATCTGTCTCACCAGGGTCCTGGTCTCCCGGTGCCCGCCACGGCACGTGGCAGCAGCAAGCCCTGAGCCTTTGCTACCTGAATGGATGGATGAAGACGTAGATGGCACTGTCACCGACAGAAGTAGAACAGACCTTGAGAGCTAGCAGGGGTCAGGCAGGACATACCTTCCAAGGTTTTGGCTCCTTTTCCTTCCCTGGGGTAAATTTTTTTCCTGAGGTATCTTTTGCTCAGAGATATTGTCCTGAGTGCCCTAGGGAACAGGGAGGGGGACAGAAGGCAGGGGTCATTTCCATACCCATGCCTCCATATTCCTCCCCACCGTCTGTAAGGTAGACCGTATTATTTGCTGGATGAGCAAACTCGGTGTCAAAGAGGCAGAGTGAGAGGCACAGCTAGCATCAGGCATCATCCTTTCCTCTGGTTCAGAAGAACACACAGTCCCAAAGAGGGACAACCCCTGCCGCGGGATGTGGTGACCTTTCTCAGTGGAGAAACCCACCCCGGCTATGATTGGGGATTGGAATTAGCCAGACAGCACACCCTTCAAAATCATCTGCGGACCAGGCCTGTCAAAGACGATGAAGGGGTGAATTCAGCATTTGAAAGCTTTACAGCCTGGAGACCATTGCTGTGGAGGGTGTCACGTGGTACGTTTGGAGTATGGAGAGGCAGAGCGGTCACATATGGCCAGGTTGTGCATAACTCAAATCTGGGCTCTGCCCTGCAGAATGAGCACAGTGGGAACAGGGCTGCCTGTAGTCAGTCTGAGCAAACGTGTGGCTGCTGGTGAGAGTGGGGTACGTCCCCTGGAATTGGGGGATCAATCTAAGGAGTAAGAATAGGAGAAAGGTATCTGGGGAGCACCAGTTTGTCTGGTGTCTGTGAAAGACACAAAAGCCAGTGAAAGAGGAGGACCAGCTGTTACAGAAGTCAACAGAAGATGAACCAAGGCAGAGACGCAGCCAGCAGTGCCCGAGGGTGTGACTCGTGAAGCAGAGAAGGGCTCCCAAGTGACCGGCAACAAGGAATTTCTTGGTGACCTTGGCAGGAGTGGTGAGAGTGAGCGGCAGATTCCTGTTTGTGGAATGGGATGTGGGGACAGAGCGAGGGTGTTCAGCTCTTCCTGGAAGTTGGGCCATGGAAAAGAGGGGACAAGGGTGGTCAGGGTCCTGAAGACCCTGCTTCCCGAGCTTTGGTTTTTATTGATTTTTAGGATGAAAGCCCTGAGCTTGTCTGAGTGGGAAGGTGGTCGTAGCCAAGGCAAGTTGAAAACTCACTAGAGTGTTTTCACCAGAATGATTCATACAGTGAGGCTTCTAGAAGGGAGAGAAGTTAGCTTCATACTGTGCAAAGACTCCAGATGATGGCTAGTCAGGATTCCAGAAGGCTTTATGGTGGTGGTGCGCCTTAGTCCTGGGCATTAGGGGCCCTAGCCTGTGTCTGGTACTTTAAAGAGCCTTGCCTGTCATGCTGTGCACAGTGCAGTAAGGAAGTGGCAGAGGAACCATATGCAGAACTCTTCTAGATCATACTCCAAGTAACTGGAACACTCAAGTCACCTGACAGAATGGCCCTGAGGGTCTTCTGGGGTCTATGTGAGCTTTTTCCTCAGGGTACCCTCCCAAGAACAGACCATACCCAAGGGGAAACCAACTCATGTGATGAGGTTAGCATTACTTTTATTCCACACCAGAAAATCGTTGCAAGAAAACAATAGACCAATAGCCCTCAAAAACATAGATGCAAAAATTCTAAACAAAATTTTAACATATAGAAACCCAACAACCTATAAAAAGGCAATGTATCATAACCAAGTAGGGTTTATCACAGAAATGGAAGGTTGGTTGAACATTTGAAAATTGACATGTTCACTGTATTAATAAGCAAAAAAGGACATCATAGATGCAGAAATGACATTTAAAAATCCAACATCCATTCCTGATGGGGAAAAAAAAAAAAACAACTCTCGGAAACCTAGGCGAATGGTGGAGAACTTCCTCAACCTGCTAGTGGGTATCTACAAGAGGTCTACATCTATCACCATGCTTCAGTATGAAAGACTAACAGGCTTTCCCTATAAGATCAAGTAGTAAACAGTGGCGTCTGCTCCTAGCACTTTGAACTAACATTTTACTAAAGTTGTAGTCAGTGCAATAAGTCAAGAAAAAGAAATGAGTCATCCAAATCAGAAAGAAGTAAAAGTGTTCTTATTAGCCATTGACATAATCATTTATGCAGGAAATCTGATGGGATCTACGAAAAGCTACCAGAACTAATAAACGAGTTTAGCAAGCCTGCAGGACACAAGATCAGCATACAAAAATCTATTGCATTTCCATTCACAGCAATAAACAACCAAAAATGAAATTAAATACTGTTTGCAATAGTACCAGAAATTATCAAATACTTAGGGGTGAATATGACAAATCATGTTCAAGATCCATAGACTGAAAACTATGCTTTGCTGAGACAAATTTTAAAAACCTAAATAAATGGAGAGAACATAGTGTGTTCATGGGTCAGAAGACTCGGTGTTGTGGTCAGTTCTCACCAAATTGTTCTCTAAATTTATTATACTCCCAATCAAAATCCCATCTGGCTTTTCTTTTAAATATTGATGAGCTCATGCTAAAATTCATATAAAAAGTAATAGACCCGTATTAGCCCAAACAACTTTGAAAAAGAAGAATAAAATGGGAAGGCTAATACTACCTGATTGGAAGACTACGATCTTCAAGACGAAGATACCGGCCTAGAGATTGATCAATGGAACAGAATGGAGATTCCAAAAATAGACACTGTTTTTGACAAATTTGCAAAAGCAATTTGGTGAAGAAGGTGTGTTCTTTTCCACAAGTTGGGCTGAAACAGTTGGCAATCCATGTGCAAAGAAAGACCATACTTCCCACCATATATAAAATGAAATCTTAAAAAACAATTTTTTTTAAAGAACTAATAGATTACAGACCTAAACGTGAGACCCAAAACCCATAAAGCTTGTAGGAGAAAATCCTTTTGACCTTGAGGTAGGCAAAAAGTTCTTAGATACGAGATCAAAACTCATGATTCATAAAAGAAAAAAAATGACTTGAATTTCATTGGAATTTAAAACTCTACTCTTTGAAAGATGCAGTTCAGAGAATAAATAGACAAGCCACGGACTAGAGAAAAATCTTTGCAAATCACACAACTGATTAGGTGTACAGAATATACAGAAGCGAAAAACTCTCAAAACTCCGTATCAAGAAAACAGCTCATTTTTCAGTAAAGGGCCAAAGGTTTGAACAGATGTTGCAGCAAAGCAGATACATAGGTGACAAATAAGCACATGATGCAACATTCTCTGCGCCATTATTCTTGAGGGAAATGCAAGTTAAAATCACGGTAAGATTCCATTACACGTTCGTCAGAATGGCTAGAATGGAAAAGACCATTCCAAGTGTTAGTCACGCCCAAGGGTGGGAGTGGAAAAGGGTACAGCCATGTGTAAGCAGAAGTTGGACAGTTTCTTAAAAAGTAAACATGCACAAAACATATCCAGCTACTCCACTTCTAGCTGTTTCCTCTGGAGAAAAGAAAGCATATATAGAAACCAAATCTCGTACGTGAATATTCCTTGCACCTTTATCCATAATAGCCCCAAATAGGAAAAAAATAGTCAAAAACCAGTCCGTGGATAAACAGTCTGCGGGACGTCTATGCAGTGGGATGCTACGTGATGATAAAGGAGAGTGAAATATTGGTATTTACATGGGCATGGATGCATCTCGAAATTATGATGCTGAGATGTAGAAGCGAAATGAAAGGAGTACGGACCATCTGGATCCATTGCCATTGACAGGAACGTCTAAAACATGCCGACTGATCCCTTTGACAGAGAGCAGAATAGTGGTTGCCTGGGGATGGTAGAGGTGGGGTGGGAGGTATGGCAGGGTGGAATTATGCAGGAGGAGGGGTCCTTGGGGAGCATGACAGGTGTTCCCTCTCTGCTGGCAGCCATGCTTGCTTGGGTGTGTTCGTGTGTTGAATCTACGGGGGACGGTTTGTGTGTCGGTCACACCTCGATAGCACTGTTGAGTATGTCGGCGCCTGGAATGTCCGCCTCCCTGTTCTTCTACCTTTTGTTCCACAAATGTTAGCAACAAGCTTCGTGATGGGGCAGGAGGGAGAGTTAAACATTAAGAAAAAGCAAATAGACCTTTCTGAGTGTACATGTGAGTGTGCTGTTTGTGAGACACACAGATGACCACCTTCTCAAGCGCCCAAATACCTAGAGCTTTCCAAAAGTCACCGCATGGTATAATTCTCAGGAGGTATTTATTGACCATCTGACTTGACCCCCTCCTTGACCCGGATTCTTGACATAGATACAGACACCCTTTTGACCCGTCCAAGAAATTTGTAGTCTTTTGACAATCTCGAAAAGGAGCCTCAGAGACGTCAAGCCAACTGTCCAGAAGTGCACAGCGAAGAAGAGGCAGGGCTGGACGTGTTGGGCCTGAGGGGGCCGCACTCGTTCCCTCTGTGTGCACCTCTCCCTGCACGCTCCAGCTCCCAGCTGGGCGGGGGCCTTTGGCTGCAGTGGGCGGGTGCTGAAACAATAGGTCCACCCTGTCCAAGTGTCCAGCCCTCCAAGGTTAGCCGCTGTGCCTGGAGCTATATATAGCTGCCTTGGGGGGAGACAGAGAAAATAAGATGTACTTTTTGGAGGCTCAGAGGATTGAAGCAACTCGAAAGGTCCTAAAGGCCTTTGCAGATCAGGACTGAAATGTCTTTGGCTAAGCACAGTTGGAGTGTGGTTTCTTGGCAAGGGAGGAGGTGTCCCGGCCCAGGGAGGTGTGACACGTTCCTCTGCTCAAAATAGAGACTGGCCATTTCCTGAGTGGGAGTCAGCCGGGGGTGGGAAGGCCGACCCAGCCCTTCAGCCTTGGGCCATCGGAGGGTCTGGCAGCCCTGCTGGAAAGCGGGGAAACGGGGCAAAAGTTCAGGGCCCTTCAGGCTGGCGTGGGGAGTGACAGCCAGGACAGTGAGATGGCTGCTATCCTGCTGGTGGGGGAGGGGCGGCTCCCCCTGCTGCCTGGGGTGGGGTGGGGAGGGAGGGGAACCTGGGCTGAGGCCGCTCCTTGCAAAGTGCAGCCCCGGAGGTGTAGAGGCTTCCAGTGTCTGGGCGTGGACAGCGTTCCTGGTGCCTGCGCAGGAAGTCGCTGAAGAAGAAGGGTCCAGAAAGGGGACTGAGGCCTGACAATGCCCCGGTGGTGTGTGTGAGCCGATTTTTTAATTGGGAGGGAATCAGCTGTGCCCTTGGGATGCTCCCCAGGCTTCAACGCAGTACCTGATCCCGGCCTGACGTGAGCTGGTTTGCCCCCGGGGCGGTGTGCTGGGGGTTCACTGCAGAACCACTTGTACACTGGCTGGGACGAGCCACTGCCCGGATCCCCCAAAATGACTCTTCACCCTCCCAGCCGTCCCTGCCATCCCTCATCCCTGTGTCACTCCTCGCCAGAAATCCAACCACCCAAGGGGCAGTGCCTTGCTTCCCTCTGATTGGCTCGTGCCAGGGGTGGTAAACGTTGGACTATCACCTGTGCCGGACCCAAAAGAGTAACACTAGTCCACGGATATTTGCTGTGTGCCGGACACCCCCATTCCAGCTGCTTTACTTCTATCTCCAACAGCAATATCAGTCACACAACAATAGCTCATGAGGTACCAGGCTCGGTGCTAAGTGCTTTGTATTGATGATGCTATTTCCATGCCCACCTGCTCACTATAACCTTATGCAGGAGGTTCTGATATTATCCTCCATTTTCAGAAGAACCAGAGAGGTTAAGCAACTTGCTTTGGGTCACACAGCTAGTAAGTCCCACAGCCTGATTAAAACCCGGTCTTGCTAACTCCAAAGCCTTTGCTCTGGTATTACTCTACACTGTGAGAAATAATACGAAATAATACAAAAATGCTCATAAAATTTAAAAACATGCTAATATTAAAAGCACCTTCCTCCCTTCTGATCTGAGGGTCCAACACCTTCATCAGCCAAATTTCTTCAACTTTGCTGCTTAAGTGTGTTTGATGGGTACCTTTCTCATGCTGTGGAAATAAATTTGTGCCAGGAGTTCTCTAGTTAATCTGACTGAACAGTGGCCCCAAAATACCCTCTAAAGAGGATTCAGGTGAGTCCTGACTGATGTCTGGAAGAGACAAATGGAAACACGGAACTCCATGCCATCCATTTGCTGTCCATATTCCAGAGCCTTCCTGGCAACTCTCCTTCCTGATTTTTTTTTTTTTAAGTCGTACTGAAGTCAATGCAAAGGCCGTTAATCTATGCAGTGTCTTGTGGGCAAGGCTCCTAAGAGACGCGCTGTTCCTGAAAGCAGGCCTCCTTCTGACTGTGTTTGAAGAACTCTCCAGTGTCTGCAAGGCTGGCTGGGAGCCCTCACTCACCCACTCAGCAACTGTCTAGGGAGGGCCAACCGTGGGTCAGGCGCTCTTCTAGATACTGAGGAAGGAGTCGTGGATGAAATGGATCCAGACCCTGCCTTCGTGGGGCTTGTCATCTTTGGAAACAGAGAGATATTTGACACCTGGCTGCAGAAAATACAGCCAGGTGTCAAATACAGAAATTACACAGCTAACTGTGTAATTATGTTTTGTTTGTGGTAAATGCCATGAAAGCAAAGACGAAGGTGAGAGCTGATAACAGATCTTAGATTCAATTGTTGAAAAAGCAGGAAGAAGGAATAAATACAATCCCAGCTGACTCAGGAGGAGGCAGCCAAGTGAAAAAAGGAGAGGGTCTCAGCAGAAAATTGCAGGCAGGAGGGGACGGCCTGGGTAAGGGCCTGGGGTTGGGTGACAGTTTGGCATTTTTGAGGTCATGAAAGAAAAAACATCTTGTCTGGAATTTAGTGAACAGGGGGAGGGTGAAAGGGGATGAGGTTGGATGGTGGGAGTGGGCCAAATTTTGTAGGAATGAGGGTCTCTATTTAGCAAGTGCTGATGAGGATTTAGGGCATAGGGAGGGCGCTGGAAATACTCCAGAAAAATACCCTTTGGCAAAACAAACAAACTACTTGATAATAGCAAGAGAAGGTCCCCAAAGCTCTCTTTATTCATGAGGCAGTGGCTCTCATAGAAAAATTTATCCTGGGCTAAAATCACATCATACTGGCAGGGGAAAGCTTTCTTTTTCTTTTTCTTTTTTTTATAATAATTTTTTATTGTGTTATGTTAGTCACCATACAATATATCCTTAGTTTTTGATGTAATATTCCATGAGCTTTCTTGATTAAAGTACCCCCAGACAGCTCATGTCCGTAAATGCGTCCTGAACTTTTAGGGGCTGAGATGTTGCCTTAGGCTTCTTACAGTTATCAGTGACAGAAACCAACTCAAATTAGCTTAGGTGAGGAAGAGAAATGTATTGATTCAAACAATAGGGAGTCAACTGGCAAGAAAGAGAGGCTCAAACTTGTCATCTATTTTCTCTCTCTCTCTCAGTCTTTCCAGCTCTCTCTGTTCTCTTTTTCCTTCTCCTTACTGACTGACTCTGATGTGGCTTCATTCTGGGACAGGCAAAGATGACACCATGCTGTTTCAGATAAAAGAGCTAGACTGTTGTCTGATGTCTGAGTCTCGCCTTGGATCACACAGCCATCTCTGAGCTGATTGTCAGGAGGACAAACCGTCTGCTGGCCTGGGGTCATGACACCCGGCCACAGGGATCAGACAGGAGAGTATGGAATTCAGGACGGGTCATTCCCCAGAGGGCTATATGCAGACCGGACCGGACCCCTGGTACCTAAGGGGTACGAAACTTGTCCTGCCTCCGCATGTAGAATTTTATTGTTGCATTATTTTTATAAATTAAAGAAGTGACTCATAAAGCAATCAATGCAGCGTTAACATTTTACTGCCTATCCCGTTAATGATAAACACACACGAACGCAGACATATACGTATTTTATAGGCTTTTTGGGTAGTCATTTGGTAGAAGAATTTAACTCCAACAGTATTCACTTTTAATTTTTTCCAAAGAAACATAAACCTCTTTTCCTCTAATCAGTGATGCCCCATGTGAAACTTTTGTTCCTACGTTTCTATTTAAACTTCACTTTGCTCCTTCACATCTTTCTTAACCTTGAACGTGGATGTCAATATTCATCCCTGGCCCATTCTCGTCATTGGTTTCAGGTTCAACCATAAAGGTTAAAACGTTCCAAGTGTATCCGGAATGAAGGGACGGGGTCGAGGAGTCCTGACCTATTTCCGGCTTTTTACGTAGAGTCCTCGGACTCAAACTCTGAAATTCCACCCCGTCTCCCACCGCCATGTGTGTCTGGTCAACTGACGGAGCCTCCGACAACGTAACACGTAGCAGCACTTAGCTTCCCTCGTCCACTGACCCTCATGAAAGACGCCCAAGATGTTAGCGAGAGAAAAAATCAGATTGCAGAAGAGCGTTACGGTTTTATTTCATGACCTGCCATTTCGATAAGTATTTAGTGAGTGTCTGCTACCTGGCGGGCTTTCGTCATCCTGTCGTTAAAAGTTTCATCTGTTGTATTTCCCTGTTGTATTTTACGTTGAAAAAAGACTTCTCTTCTGAAAGTACTCATCTTTGAGAAAAGATGAGAGACGTAGGATTCAGGTTGGCTTTTGCAAACTGTTTAGAGTTAATAGTTTGAAGAACTCACAGAAACGCTTTCCTTCGTTTATTTTCATAAAAGAACTCATTGCAAGAGGAACATTGGTATATGAACACGTGTATATATACATATACTTGGTTTTCTGACAGTTATAAAACCGGGATCACCTATTCTCTGGAAATCCACGGTGTCATATTTTCCCCAAGCCCCACCCCGTGCACGAGGGGCTTCAAGCTTCGCTCATTGTAAACCCATTTGTTATTCTGACTCCTTCCGCGAATTAATTTACCTCAGGAAGCCACGTCCCTCCATAAAGGGGAGGGGGAAACAATGGGGTCTTTTACGGACTCAGTAATATGGTGCTCATTAGCTAAATGCCGACTTTGTGGGGCTCTGGAACAGGACGAAATATCCTAAAGCAAGGTCATAGCTGTAGCAAACTGGAAAGAAAGGGGGCCCTCACACCTGCGTCTGAGCCCTGGGTGGGGATGGAGCCTGGTGGGGGCCTCTGGGGCAGGAGGCATGCTGCCCAGGTGGCCTCCTCCCCCTCTCCTGGGGTCTGGGTCCAGAGGGAAGGATGAAGGAGCGCCCCAAGGTGGCATTTCAACCTCTCGGGCCGAGGCGCCCACCCACCCCTAGTCCCACATGTCTACACCCCTCCAGATGCTGCAAATAACAGAACAGAGGAGAGCAGGGCTTTTGGGGGTGGGCACGAGAGAAAGAGGATAAGGAGCTTTCAAAGTGCTGAGGACCCAAGGTCGATGCATGGACCATAAGGAAGAGAGAAGAAATCTTTTAACGGCACCTGATGAGGGGTTGCCCTTCTCGTTTGTGCGGCAATTCGATGAGTCAGGAAGCCAGGATCTGGGAAGGAGGAGAAAATCCATCTGAGGACAAGAGAGGCATGTGACAGAGTGATAGTCTGGGCCTTTATCCTCTGCTTCAATCAAACTTTTATGACTTTAGAGGTGTTTGTCTTGGAGTTCCAAGTAAGATTTTTTTCTGAAAAAAGTCTCTGTTGAAAACCGTGACAGTTACTCCTACTGGACATTGGGAATTGGGTCCTGAGCTGTCACAGCCAAGAGAAGTGGAGCTGGATGACACACCCACATGACAGCCTGTAGTTAGATCCCCCTCTGTGCAGAACCAAGCTGAGCGGGAGGAACCGACAAGGGACAGCTAAAGCCCTCTTGAAGAATACCAGAGTAGAAATAACATCTCACAAATTCACAGGAAGAATGTAACGATGGAAATGATGTATGGCAAAAGGCAGAAGAACAGTTTTGAAAATTGTTTGGCCTCATTCATTAATATACTTCCATGAATACAAGTAGAAAATCATGAGAAAAAAACACAAGATGAAAAGGGATATCAAGAAGGCAAGGAAACTCGTGTATTAATGGTGAGATTAAAATCATCGGGCTGGGAGGCTATTCAGAGCTAAATGCCCGGAAAATTCAATCACTACCATGGAGGTTGAACTTCATCGGTCTTCACAAAATGCAAAGGAAATGGGAAAAGCAATGAAGATTATGAGAAAGGAAATGATCTACACGGAGGATAAATGATAGAGGCTAATTCCAACAAGTAAGAATCAAAATAAGTGGGTGCAGAACCAATAAAACATATTGCAGGAAGTTTTAAAAAATCTTCTGAGTGTGTGAATCAAAAATAAAACCATCAAAAAGGGAGAAAATACAGGTAAGTGATGTCAGGAGGGGCAAGAACTCTTAACAAAGAACAACAATAGCAAATGGTTTCTCAAAATATTAATGCACTTGCACATATACTTGGAAGAACATCACAAAACTGAGATAAATTACAAATTTGAAAAGCTGTCTATGATAAATATGACAAAGTTAACATCCTTAATATATAAACAGCCTTTAAAAACAAAAATACAGTTCCCTTCAATAACAAAGTTAGGCAAAGATCATTTAAAAAAGACTCAAATGACCCATAAATGTTTGAAAGCATTCAATCTCATTAATAATCAAAGATAAGCAAATAAAAAACAGTACTAACATATAAATGCTTTTCACAATTGCAGCCTTTGAAACTTACCATACACACTGTCGTTGGTTTTTGAAAATTGCAGTTGGAATAGTACTGGCTTTCTCCACTTGAAGGATTCTTCTTACCCTTTAGGTTTCAGTTTTACCTCCACTTCTTCGAAGTTCTCTCTGACCCCCCCAGCCTAGGTTACAGCCTCTCATTATCATTGCCATTGCACCTTACGCTTCGTGGCATTTATCTGAACCATAGTGTGACAATTTGTGTGATTTGTGGATTCAATATTTGGCACCTCACTGAGACTATAGTGATAACTGAAGTTTCTACTGAGAATTTACTTCTGTTATGAAATATTTAAGTGCTTTTAACATGTTTTATTTCATTTCATCCTCTCAATAACCTTATGAGATAGATTCTTTAACTGTGCTTTTTAAAAAAATGAGAGGGAGAGAGAGGGAGGGAGGGGGACAGCACAAGGGGGAAGGGGGCTCCCCACTGAGCAGGAACCCCCATGTGGGGCTGAATCTCAGGACCCAAAGACAGATGCTTAACAGACTGAGCCACCAGGCACCCCTTATTGTGATTGTTTTATAGAGAAGGAAGCCGATGAAGTTGAGAGAGGTTTAACACCTGGTCCTGCATGATGGGGCTGGTAGCTGCCTCCACTGGCCGGCTACTGCCCCTCTGAGAGCTGCAGGCTTTTCTTCTATGCTGATGGATGATCCAGAAGCCAAGCTCGCTGGCTCCCCCTCTCCCCCTCTCCCCCT
>NW_024426663.1:57174837-57199531 GCF_017311325.1 Ursus maritimus | reverse complement strand
CTCCCCCTCTCCCCCCTCCCTCCAGGAAGGGATAGGTCTTTTATCTTCTGAGCCTCAGGCAGCACCAGAGCACCTTCTTCTGAGCGGACACCAGCAGATCAAGGTTACATTTCAAAGCTAAAAAGCAAATGGTTTTATCAGAAAATACTAAAAATTCGCCTTCATCTTTTTTTTGTTGCTGTTATTGTTTCAGTAAGTACGTACAACCTGGACCCATGACAAACATCTCCATATTTCAAAATGTCACATTCCATCATAAAGATACAAAGCAAAACTGGGGCCCTTGAGGAATTCACAGCTCAAGTGTCCAAATCCTTTTTTGGATCCAAAGGAAAATATCTTTTCACTTTCGTATGCTCCTTTGTAAATGTCGAATAGATAGCAAGATAAACAACCTTTTTCGAGGCTACAGGACACAGAGGAGTTACTACGTTAAATCCAGTGAACATGGGGTTATCATCGCCCTTTGTTCACAAGGAGACAGCCCTGAGTTCCTGGGCAGGGTGAGCTGGTGCTAAGGGGCTTCGGGTTTGGGGGAGGGAGAGCAGCTGGAAGGGAGAGAGGGTTTGCTAATTAACATCTGTAAGCAGCAGGGAGCAGGGAAAGAATTGAAGGCATGCTGTTCTGTAGAATGGAGACACTTCTATGAACCTCTAATCTGCCGAAACCCCCTGCATACAGGATTCGCATAAAACACAGAGCAGCTCTGGGCCCTGGTTTCAGAACCTGAGCTCAGGTGTTGCCAGGGTCTGCGTCGGAGTCCGAGCTCTGTCTGAGCTCCGTAGCTTGCCTCTGTGCACGTTTCTTAATCTTATGAGCCCAACTCTCCCATAAATGTGGGGTGATAAAAGAGCTACATGAGATGAGTAAGCAAAATGCTTAGCACTGAGCCTGTCAGGTCACAGGCTTTCAGTACTGGTTACGCATTATTATTTCATAGCAGCAACTCGACCTGCCAGTGAAAATGATCCCGTCCTTTGTATTTTAATTATTTCTCTTCAGACTTTAATTATTTTTTATGGAAACATTCTACATTGAAGTGCATATTTTCCAGGCTTATTAAATAGAACATACTAGAGACAGTGAATTCTTTTGCTTTTGTTGGGCTTTGGTTATGCTTGATACACCTCGCTCTGTGAGCATAAACAGCACAGGGGTCTGCAAAGTCAAAATTGGAAATCTGCCCAGTGTGCTCCAATTTTCCAGGTAACCACTCTTAGAGTTCATGGCGTGCCCTCCCCAACTTGGAATTTCCCCGAGAAAGTTCCATTAAATGCTGGGATGCTCCCATCTAGACCTATGACAACGTGCGGTACATTTTATCCGTGCGCTAAATGGCCCCGGCCGGCTGATGCCTTGGAGCTCCCGGCCTGCCCCTCGGTCTTTCTGCCTCTCCCTGGATGTCAGCCGGTGGCATTCCCTCCTGCTCCTTCCCACTTTAGTTGGTGTTTCTGATCTCCTTTGTTGAGGAAACAAAACACCAAGTCGATGATAGGAGTGAGCTCTTGGGACTGTGATCTCAGATATTTCAGATCCTACATGATAATATATTTCATTTATTTCCGAACTTATGGTTATACCATAAAAAGAGGGGTAGTATCTCAGAGTCCTAGATGAGAACTGCAAAGATCTGATTTCTTGTCCTGGCCCCACCATTTAACATCTGTGTGAACCTGGAAAAGTCACTGAACCTTGGTAACTAAGCCTCAGGTGCTCCATCTATAAAATGAGATCCACTAATTAATTCATCAAATTCCTTGTTACCGAATGCTTCCTGTGGGCCAGGCAAATTTCTAGGCGCTCTGCACATAACAGTGAACAAGACAGGCATCCTCAAGTTTACATTCTACAAGTGGGAAAAGTGGTGATAAACAAAATGCATTCACCAGTTAATATCCTCCATCAGATAACAGGGCTACCAGAAAGTTCTATGAAGACAATTAAGTGGGGTGGTACCTTTGAACATCATAGGTCGCCTGTCTCCCAGAGTTGCCAGGCCTTCAATAAGTTTCATTAAAAGGTTTTGTAAGCTCTAAAGCATGATATAAAATATAATTCTTAGGAAACAAGAAAACACCCCTATATTTATAATACCAACCACCCAAGATTCTGTGATTCTCAAAGATGTGGGTGCCTCAAAGGAGAGGGGACATTTGGATGACCTAAGGTTAAGAAACACTGCCTTACTGTAAATAGAACAATTGTCTGTATTAATTTCCATCTGTCCCCTAAGTTTTCAAAGTCTCCCAAGTATGTGGCAGGGATAAAAGAATGGGAAGAATCCTTTGCAAGGATGCAAAGGCCATCCTTGTATATTACTTAGGCTAGACCTGCCATCAGCACTGGAATGACCAATGGGAGGGTGACAGTGTGCTGGGCCAGAGCTCTGTGGCATCCTTTTGTGGTCCCAAACTCTCAAGTGTGTGTTTACAGATCATTCAATACTCTGATGGTAGGAGAAAGCCAAAGCGAAGTGCTCCAACCGCCACCGAGGAGAACCCATGAGACGTTTTGATGAAGCAGATCCGGTAAGTGATAAAGACACGTTTGCATGTCTCGGTTTAGGATTTCCATTGTTAGCACTTTCATGATGGTCTCAAACAGCCAGTGAGGCTCGTCTCAGTCCCTGTACTTTACAGATGAGAAAACTGAGGTTCCCGGTGAAAGTGCCCTCCCCAGCGTGTAGCTGGATGTACTTGGATGCGCGGCTGCCTTCGGAGCCCCCAGGAGCTCAGGCCCTACTGGGTTTCTTCTCACACTCCTAGGCCCCTCACGCTCCAGCCCGTCGAGGGGCCCTTGCTGTTGCCCTCCCTTTGCCCATCCTGCTTTCCCTTCTGGTCTTCTTCCTTCCCCGTCTTAAATACAGGTCCTCGGTTCATTTTTCTCTACCATAGCACTTCCTTGTCTTCTAGGCACGTATGAAGAGATAACATAGTTTCAAACACGTTAACTGGTGTACTGTCGGTCCTCCCCATCATGACGTCCAAGTCTGTGCCTGTTCAGCTCCCTGCTGTGTTCTCAGCACTGGCCTGGCGCTCATTAAATATTTGTGGAATGATGAAGGAGGGAAGGCAGGCAGGCCAACTCATCACTTTTATTTGAAGGGTCAAACATAAAATTGAAACTATTTGCCCTGATATTTTATCACGAAAATGTTGGAAAGGTGAAAGAATTGTGTCATAAATTCAACAATAGTTAAAGTAAATGAAGAGCTACCGATTGAAATTCATGTGAAGGAAAACTGAATATCTTTTGTAAAGACTTTATTTACAAGAGTTGGGGGGGGGGACACAAGCAGGGGGAGCAGCAGAGGTGGGGGGAGAAGCAGATTCCCCACTGGGCAGGGAGCCCCATGCAGGATCCTGGGATCATGACCTGAGCTGAAGGCAGATGCTTAAACAACTGAGCCACCCAGGCGCCCCTGGAAAACTGAATTTCCAGCTGGGTTGCTTGGTTGTGACACACTAGGCATGCGACCAGCGCTCATTGCCAAATGCTCTGGGAGTTCTCAGTTACAAAGATCCAGTTCTCCCCCACGGCCCAGAAGCAGCACCTTGGACAGAAAGCGGCAGGTCCCCACACACAGGGCTGAGGCCTTCCTCAGTTCTTGGTGACACAGGGTGTTGGGGGGACAAGGACACATCTGGGCCTGGCCAGGGTTGGGGGGGCATCTAATCAAGGCCTCCGGAGGCTCTGTGGTGTCGGTCAAATTAGTTCTTCTTTCTCATCTGATTTCTTCTTTGGTGAAATGGGGATTAATATCCCAGGCCTGACCCCCTCATTGCTCACCAAGGTGGGATGATGGGAATTGGAAGGAGGACACCGTCCTTTGTAAAAATACAAAGTACAAAGTGCTGTCTACACGTAAGGGCTTATTGCAGTCAGGGCACACACGAAGCATCCGGTGTCTGTTTATTTTCCTTCTTGCTCGTTTGCACCGTTAATGAAGAGTTCCCGGGTACCTCCCAGCTCCTGTTATCTGGCAGGACTTTGGACCATAGCCCTGCAGCTCCTCCGTAAAACCTGTCGCTGAGCCAAGGGCAAACCTGTAAGGGCCTCTTAGAGACTGCTCACTCCCCGGAAGCTGGGTTGCTTTGAATATTTTGCCAAACCTCCTTCCCACTCTTGGAAGAAGATTTGAGCAGCAAGAATACAGGATCAGTTGTTCCCCCGGCCCCTTCCCCCTCCCCCGGCTACAGGATTTCTTTCCCATCTACCCTCCTACTCCTTTTCTTCTCCTCCCACCCAGACCCGAAGTTGTAGGGGACCTTTTGCCCTGATTTTCGACAGGAAACACAACCAGCAACCAGATGTCTGACTTTTTCACCCCCTTGGCAAGGATTAGCCCTCTTCCCTGTAAACTTCCGGCCTTTCCTCTCCCTTAGATCTTTCAGCTTCTTCACGCTCCATCTCCTTTCGCTCGTACACACGAACACCCTCCAGAGGAGAAACAAAAGGTAGCCTGCGAAGGGCCGCGAACGTGCCGAGGATTTATCTATACGGCGCTCAGGGAGCCCAGGGGCGGTGGATGCTGCGGCGGCTGGGGGTGGGTCGGGGGGTGTTCAGCTCTCGGATTCATTTGCTCTATCGCTAAATTCAGGTCCCATAAATTCAGAGTAGGTGTCCTTGATCAAAGACAGAGATAAATAAGCTCACAACTTAAAATAACACGTAAAAGGGGAAAAAATGCAAAATCTGTCACCGTCCAAGTTACTGGGTGTGAAAAAATAATAGGGAAGGCCGCTTTGTCAGCTTCTGGAGTAATGAGACCTGGATCCTCTCTGACACATAGCAGAGGACTTTGGAACTGGGAGAGTCCCAGAAGGTGGCTCATCTCGTTCCTTCGCTTTCCAGGTGAAGAAACTGAGGCTCTGCCTCGGTGGGAAGGACTTACCCCAGGTCCCTTGGTGGATGGCACAGTGGGGCTTCCCAGCTCGAGGGCGTACTCTCAGTGTACTTAGACCTCCCCTGAGACATTTCTGGAAAAGCAGGGTGCCAGTCCCAGGTGTGGGCTTGGCCTGCCTACGTCTCTGCCTCCTGTCTTCCGCTCTCAGAACGGTCGTCTGGGTCTCCTCCTTAGGGGTCACTCTGATGTACAGGTCACAGCCATGTTGCAACAGCAGCAGGGACCAATGGGGAGGACCTTGAAGCAGGGACCTTGAAGGGGAGGAAAAGCAAAAGCCTTTAAAAAAAAAAATCATACGAGGAAATACCCCCAAAGACTCTGGTTTTTAGGTGAGCACTCTTGGTCTATCTATATGGCGGCAAGGAACAAGTGATTCCCAAAGAAATGCATGAAAAGTAGGTGGGTCATCACAGGAAACTTTTTAAAAAGGGTTTTAAGGAATTATCACTCATTTCGGAGAGTCCTGTGCCCCTCCCATCCCCCACACTCCCTTTCCCCACATTTGTCCCTGTTTGCTGGTGTAAATCCTCACTCCGCCATTCCAACCTAGATGCGTGGCTTTGGTCAAGTCTCCACCCCTCTCTGTGCCCTAGTGTCTTTACCTATAAAAGGGGGATACTCGTTCTTATTTGGGGATTATGTGAAACGAAGGCGATCACACTTTGCATGTAGTAGGTGTTTCATAAACTTCTGTTCTCTTACAGTTTTCTTCCTTTTGTAGCGGAAGACTGTGACTGCTTCTGTTCGAGTGGGTCCCAACAGGGTAGGAAGGTGCCTTCCTCAAGCTGCATAGCACTTTGCCTCCCCGCCCACCCGCGTCTTTGTCCTGCAGCCTCAGCTATCTCTACTGGGCCTTGAAGGATGTGTTCAATGTGTCTTAGTGGCCTGGCAGCACCACTGTGGGAAATGAGTGCCCCTTCTATCCCGGACTCACAACCAGGGCCTCTACCCCTGATGTTTCTAATTGTTCACTTCACAAAACCTGAATTTTTCTTCTAAAAAAAAGAAAAGAAAAAGAAAGAAACCAGGGCCCCAACATTAATGTAAATGAATCCCAAGGGGGGCCGTTAGCTTGGACGCAGAACAATGAGTTAATTGAAAGTGGTAATGAGAAAAAGCAGCTGACACTCATAAAGCCATGGGCCAATGAGCAGTTCAATTCCTGGGCAGCGGGTGAGAGCCAGGCTTGCTAGCCAACCACGATGTCAATGGCTTCTGAAAATAATTGCCCGAGGAATACCAGGCTGCGGGCAGGAACCGAGCTTGTCTGCAGATCCCGTCACCTGGCCGGCAGCCACCTGTGCTGGCTCAGTGCCCAGTGCTTCAAGCCCTGAGAACACCCTGTGCTTTGAAGAAATACCTGGGACCCAAGGACAGACGCTCAACTGGGGTGTCATGTGAAAAATCGCAACATCCAGGGACTTGGTTCACATTCCAGCACGGGGACGGGGTCTGACACGAAGCGTATCTCCAGGCCTCAGTGTTCCCACCTGTCAAATGAGCGCATTAATACCTTTTCCCCCAGCCTCTCAGTATTGCTTTGTTTGAACGTCAAATGAGATGGGTCTGGAATGCGCTACAAAATCAGACACGTGTGACTAGAAAAGCTCTGCATCGAACGGAGGGGTCAGGTTGCCTAGTTAACTTGGGTTAAACTCAGAAAATAATTCCTGCATCATAAGACTGAAGAGAGAATTAAAAATATATCTTGTACATAATACTAGATAGTATTTGGAATGGTAGGCAGCATATGGTAAGCACTGAATACACGTCAACTATTCCTTCTGGTGAGTTGTTATTTTCAGAGCTGCCTTGTCTTGTAGTGACGAATCCAAGCGTGTGGCCAGAGGTCCCGTTTGGGCTTGTACTTTCTTTCTCCAACCATTTCTGGTCACACAGATCAAACGCCCATTCTTCCCACAGCAGCCTGCGTCATACAGAGAGGAGCGGGCTGAGTCGATAGAGCAATGGGAAATTTGCAAGACAAAATGATTGACAACACAGCTGAGATCTAACCAATTGAAATGCCTGTGTCTTCCCAGAACCTAAGGATCATACCGCACTGGGAGCTCACTGCAGGCCTGTCCACCTGCAGGGCCAAGCAGGGACATAACGGAATCTCCAGTGAGCCTCAGACCATCTATCTAGACAAGTGATGGAGTCCAGGGTACAGGAAACCGGCAAAAGTGATTGTGTGTGTCTGTGGGCAGGGGGAGCTGCAGAATAGCCTGGAAGAAAAAATGATGGGCTTCTTGGATAAGAATGAGGACACAGGCATCTCCCTGGCTGTCTGTCCACCTCCATTCCTCCTCCGTCTCTCAGACTGTCCCAGAAGCTTCCTTGGACCGTCTTGTTATTCACGTGCAACCTCGAGTGGGACTTTATGGCAGGGGCTGCGTGGTGCCGCCCACACTATGCTGAGCGCGAATCCCATGGCAAGCGCAGGAACGCAATCCACGTGGCCCTGCCTTGGTACACCCTTTGTTAGAGCCAGGATGGCATTAAAGCACAAGCAAGCGACTCACACGGTGCCAAGAAGACTGAAAATTGGCACAACCCTTGTAGAACACAATTTGGCAGTATTTCTCAAGACTAAGGATGCGCCTACCCTTTCACCCAGCTTTTCCTTCGAGAAATCTGTCCTGCGGAAACATGCCCGTGCATGCCCAGAGGCAGGGGCACAAACCTGTCTCCCGCAGCCTGCCAGTCATAGAGAGGGTTGGCATCAACCCACGTGCCCGTCCAAATGCACAAAGATGCAAAGATGCTCCCTGCGCCGGGCTTGTAATCCTAGGGAAGAAAAGAGAGAGACCATGGAAAACCCACTTATACGAGATGTTGAAAATACTGAGGTGACTTAGGGCATAGACTACAGTGACACGGAAAGGTTCCAGATATTTAAATTAAAAAGGTAGATTGCAAAATATTAAACGTAGTGAAATGCTTTCTGTTGGTATGTGTACAGAAACAGGATCCAGATGAATAGAACTACTGACCTAGTCGTTATCTTGATGGGGCTGGTAGGGGGGAGTGGGGAGAGTACAGGAGACTTGCACTTTCGACATTATTCATTTCTATAGTGCTGGACTTCTTCACGATGGAGGTGTATCAAGTTTGAATGTAAAAAAAAAAAAAAAAAACAGTAAAGAGGGGCCTGGGTGGCTCTGTTGGTGAAGCGTGTGCCTTCGGCTCAGGTCATGATCCCAGGGTCCTGGGATCGAGCCCCACGTGGGGCTCCCTGCTCAGTGGGGAGTCAGCTTCTCCCTCTGCCTGATGCTCCCCCTGCTTGTGCTCTCTCTCTCTCTCTCAAATACATAAATAGAATCTTTTTTAAAAAGCAGCAAAGATGATTAGGAAAATGCACACAAACTTAAGGATAATTAAGCCAATGCGGCTGAACTACACGCTTGGCCTTCAGGACATGGAGCTAGGTTGGCGCGCACTTTCAAGGATCTGGAGAGGTGGTTTGAGTAGGGCTGCTCTGTGGAATCCTTGGTAGGCAGTGGTCAAGTTGGACCGGGAGCACAGGCAGCTCCAGGACATCCGTTCCCTGCTGAGGGCAGCAAAAGTCGACCAGCTTCAGAGCGGAGATGCTGTTGGTCTGGCTGCCCGGAAGCTCCTGTGGATCTGGGGTGCAGTGAGGCTCTGGTCCGAGCTGGCTCCCCCTTGGGAGCAGATCCAGGTCTGAGTCAGACTGGGAGGAAGGGTTTCCTTTGGGCCCCTATCCATCTCACATGCTGGGAACTCCACACAGCACGTCTTCCTTTCTCCCCTTCCTCCCAGAGGCCCAGAAGAACTGTCATGTTTCCTCTAAGGACCCTGAAATTTTTAAAATTTTGGTTCCGGGTAAGCAGGAAAAGAAAAATCTGATCACGCACAGGGCACGGTTCTGGGCGCCAGATGACCGGGCAGCATCTCTGTGTAGCTTCTCAGGACGTGCTCAGCTGATCACGGAGGGGCCCTTCTCCCCAGCAACAGCTTCCTGAGCTGGAGGAACAGAACTGGTGCCTCTATTGATGCAGTAAAATCAGCTGGACCTATTGAAAAGCAGACAGGGGATGGGAAGTCTTTGGGACCCTTAATTCTGCCTCATCTGACAGCTTCCACCACTTTCATGTTATTTCCGCAGAAGGGCCAGAACCCTCGTTGGAGACTTTCTGACATTGAGAAGGTTACAGGGGAGTCGTGCAAACAACCTTTGAATATTTACAAAGTCACCCCCTGGAAAAAGACATTTGACCCAATCTGTGGATTTCCAGAGCGTGTACTTCCCTCTTAAGAATGGGTGACAGTTCCAGGGGAAGAGAAGCAGGGCCGCCTGCCGTGGGCCAGTGTGAGCTTCGAGAGATACACGGTGAACGTAAACAGGCATGTCTGTCTTCACGGACACTGCAGTCTGCTGAAGGAGGTACCCTCAATCAAATAATGACCAAGAGCAAAGGGACACGGGGTCCTGAAAAATCCAACACGTTTCCACACGAACCTAGAATGAAGGAACCACTCTAGACTGGGGGCTCAGGGAAGGCTGTCTTAAGGGAGTGGTGCTGGGATCTGAGAGATGAGACACAGACAGGGGTGGAGGGGGTGGGGAGTGATCACGCTTGTAGACAGGCCCTCCATATAGAGAATGGCCATGAGCTGGGGGGGTGGGGAGCAAGGGAGATGGAGAGAGTGGACGGGGATGACAAGGGGGCAGTGAGGAACATAAAGGAAATGATGGCTTTTATGGAGATAGACATGACTACAGCCACTACTCCTCCTTTTACACACACACACACGCGCACACACACACACACACACAGCCTCCGAATATTTTACTTGGAAACAGATGGAGGCTGAACTTGCCAAGACCAAAGGAGTCCTCACAGGGCTGGATCCCTGAGTGTACTAACCACTCATTCCCTTACTGAGCGACATGAAGAATGAAATTGACTCAAGTACCTGCTAATTAAGAAATGATGAGGATGGAGAGGACCTGGAATGAGCTTGATAAAAGCGTACGCTTGACTGTCTAGTTTTAATCGTCTTTTTTTTACTGGACAGGAATCTAGAATGCCAGACCGTCTGGTTCAACACCGCACACTTCTCATCCGGACTCCTGGGCCTTCTTCCTTCCTCAGGAAACCCAGGCCATTGCCCACAGGCGCCAACTCCCGGGCCACTTCCCTCTCCAACCCAAAGAGCTCCCAACCCAAAGCCTGGACACTTCTTTCTGTGCCAGGGAACCCAGCCTTGCTCTCGCCTTGGCAAACCTGGCTCCTTTCCCTCAGGTGGATTCCGACTCTCCGTTCTGACCTCCAGCCTCCTCTGTGCCACACACACTCTTCCTTATGAATCCCCACCTCTTCTCCCCTCACCCTCCTTCCTGGCCTGATGCTTCACTCCATTTTATTTTCTCTGTCCCAGATCAAACTTGAAGGCCCCTCTGACCAGACTGCTGAGGCTGGAGTCTGGGAGTAAACGAGGTGAAAGAGAAGGGCCGTCTCAAGACCCTGGGCTCTCCACTCCCCACCCACACCCTGCCCCCCTTCTCTTCACCTCCTCCTCAGTAGCCTGGCTCCCATCGGAACTGAGATCTGAGGGGCCACCTGGAGCAAGCAAGGGTGCTGGGAGGATCTGAAGAAGCTCTCTTGGACCTAGAATCTTGGAGCTGTTTGGCCTGAGGAGAAGCACAAGGTAGCAGGTTTGGTGTGGGGGTAGAAAGCTCCTCATGGTGAGTTCTGTTTCAAAGGAGCAAACATCTCCCAGGGAGATCCACCTTCCAGTCCCACAGGAAGTTTCCTACTCTGTCACCTTCCTTCATCGACTCAGTGGGCCACTGTGTGCCACCTGTCCTTGGAGGGGTTCTGAGATGATCAGATAGGAATGAGGCCAGGGTCATCTGTGTTTCTGGAAGGTGAGATAAATTGTGAAAAAAAAATTCTCTTTATAAAGATGAGAGGTTCTTCGCTTCTTGGCGATCACAAACCCTTAGGTAAAAGGGCCTCTCCCCAGAAAAACATTCACAGGCAAAAGTGTACAAAGCTCTGCAGACAGCACCAGGGCTCCAGCCTGCAAAGGGCTGGGAGAGAGCCTGGGCTCCCTGGTAAGCTGGCAGCCAGTCAGCAGGCAGGGCACCCAAGACCCCCTTCCCCCACTAGAGAGCTGGAGGGAAACCTAGCCTCATTCAGGGTCCAGTCCCTAGGTCTTGGCTGCAGGGAAGAGCAAGTGAATGAGTACCTTTTTTCTTTTTTTTTCTCTCTCTCTTAGGGATAGCCCCATTACATTGGGCTTCTCCTCTCTACTGTCATTTAAAATAGGGCTCCTGAGCAAGAATTTTCCAGGTCCAGAGGTAAGCAAAATGCTATTCCTAGTGCTTTTATAAGGGAAAGCCCTACCAAATTCACCCCCTAGCCTTGAAATAATCTGCTGACTCCTGGCTGGCCAGCCAGATGTAGGGACTTCCTTCCTAGGTCACTGCAAAGGAGAGGATCGTGTGCACGCACAGGCACACACAGACACGCACAGACACACACAGACACGCGTGCACGGAAGGGCCAGGAGACCTGTCTCTAGAGTGAAAACTTGTCTGGGCTCCAACCTTTGCTGGAACACTGACCTGGGCAAAAATAAAAGAAGTATCCGCAATTAAATAAACAAACAAAATCAACGTCTTATAAGATAATGAGAGCAAAGTCTGCAGGAGCCCTGGTTTAGTCTAAGACTTCTTCACCCATTTAAAACGTTTATAATGAGCTCACCCAACTCAGAGGGCAAGAAATGGGATTGTTTTCCCTATTAATTTGGGGTATCCCAGATTTTTCCTTCAAGGTAGTAAGGGAAAAATAAAATTATCTTCTGTATGTTTTGCACTGGAATTCAGTTAGCGAACATTTACTGTGGGTCTTCTGTGGACCACTGTACCATGCACCACAGGAAAGAACTGGATAGACGTGTCCCTACCCCTTCCCGACATCACAGCAGTAAGTCCAGGTGTGATGAGTCTTCCCACGGTCACTCCATCCAGGATGTTGTGTCATCTAGGAGTCATGGAAGCATCCTCCCTGATCTCCCCCAGGAGGAAGTGTCTTTTCCCATCCTCTGGAAGGGTGAAAGTAGCATGTGGGCTCAGTCTTCCATGGAGCTGGTTTGCCCCAGACATGCCTTTCCAGCTCCCCAGACTTCCCAGCTCACTCCTGCCCCTCCCTCCCCAGCAGCAGCCAGGGAGCTGGGTGACCTGGTCCCTACAGTCACGGGGCCACAGCACAAGAAAGCGGCACAAGGCCTGGGAAGTGGGATATGCTGGAGCGGCCAAGGTCCTGGACTGACCTTGGATAGAAGTCACAGGGGAGACTAACGGTAGTGTTCCTGAAATGCTGATAGAGAGTTTGTTCTTCGAGTAACCCCATCTTCCTCTGTACCCCATTCTCTTCCCTGCTACCACCAGCCCTTCTCCTCACCGGGCAGGCAGCTGTCTGAGGCCCGGCTCCGACGTGTGAAGCACAGTTAGGACAAAGCCAAACACGAGCCGTGGCCTGCAAAGCCCTGGGCTGTCCCGTCGGGTCTCCAGGCCCAGCCGTGCCTGCTTTCTCTGTCCCGCCTTGGTTTTCCCGCCCTGGGGGCTTCACACGTGCCTTGAAGGCTTTCCTCACCCTCGACCGCACCCAAACGTCACCCTCACGTGACACACGGTGTGGTCACGTGATGCGTACGTGCCCCTCCCACTAGGTTATATAGTGGGCAAGGCCTGGGCGTGCTTCTCTCCGCGGCGTCTGGCGTCTGTCACGGCGCCTGCGCAGAGCAGGCTGTTAGCGAAAGCATGACAAACGCTTGGATGGAGAGAACAAATCAATGCGTGCCTTGTGTGGGGGCAGCGATCCCGACTGAGCAGAGGCCCCGGCCCTCACTTCGCAGGCCGGGCTGGCCTACAGAAAGCACAGGGTGTCCGCCGGGCCCACAGCAAGCTTGTCGGGAGAGCAACCTGACCCCTGCGTTCCTGGAGACGTGGCGGTGAGATGGGCCGTGTGGTTGGAGTGGGAGCAGCTCTCTAGCTCTGGCCGCTGCCGCCTAGAGGAGGAGCCTGGAGTCCTCGGGAGATTGCAGAAGAGCTGCCGGGAGAAGAAGCCATCGTGCTCCGGGAGGCTGGGTATGAAATCGACCGATAGAGCTCATTCTGGACGGTGGAGACCTTGGAAGTGTCTCTTGAGAAGTCTAACCGCCAAGAATTCTAGAAAAGTGAAGAAAGAGGAGGAGGGTCCCTCTAGGGCTGGCTGAATCCCTCATCACACCCGGGGTATTGTTCTAGAAGTCTGCCAGACAGCTCAGTCTTGGTAGCCCTGGGACCAACGTGACTTCCTCGCCAACGAAACCATGTTTTCCGCCACATATTCTTGGCTTCTCTACCGTTACATTAGCTCCTGTTCATCCCTTTCTTACAATTTCAAAGGGTAAGAATAACCCAAGTGCGAGAAGGAGGAACGGATTTGTTGCTGTGTGGTTGTTCCCATTACGTGCTATGCAGAAAAAAAAAAATTGACCTTTTTGGTTCTTCCTTAAGGCTGCTAAGAGTCTCCAGAGGTAGCCTCTAGAAACCACTCAGCACAAAAACCTATGTCTAGTGTCTGCTTTCCTGATATGACGAAAATTGTTTCTGGTAGCCTAGCAGCCCCAGAGTCGCTGGGCCCTTGAGGTGCACTCCAGCAGCCCAGCGAAGACCTGGCTTCTCTGCGACTCAGCAGTAGTCCCCGCATCCCAGCTCCTAACTCCCTTGGGAGGCAAAGCAGGTGTGGTTGCGTGGGTGTCCGGGGGCCTTTGGTGACTCCAGTTTGTTTTTGGCTCTGTCCATGTTGCAAAAACGACAAAAGCAAGTGAGGTGTGAATCTATATCTTTCTGTGAGGTTGCTTATAGACCTCGAAACTAGTTTCCTGCCATGTGCTAATGAGATAAGTAGAGGAAGGGAAAGAAGCCATGTAGTTTAAAAAGTTGAGCTCAGCCAGTGCTGATCAAAAGAAGAAAGGGGGTGTTTGGGGATCATCATAAGCATGCAGATTCTAGATGGAGGATTTACGTCTATCTTCCTGACTTGACTGTATTCCCTGTGAACAGTGCCTGCTTTTGCATTTTTAGGCATTCCCCGTGTAGAGTCCAAGGCCCGACACAGAGCAAGCACTCGGCAAATGCAGGCTGAGTGAATAAATGAATCAGATTTCAGTCACGAAGCCAGAGACAGGAGTAGAGACCTGACTGCAGGAAGAGACCGGGAGAGAGTTTCAAGGAGAGAGGTGGGTATTCTTTTCTACGGACATCTATTTCTTTGAGTAAATAGAGGAATGCAAAATAGGAATGAATAAATAAAGTTTCCTTATCATCGTGGTGCCTGGCTGATACGAGAAACTCATCCAGCAATCCTAAGCAAGTAAAATAAACACCTTAACCTGTATGAGGTTCTTTCCTGTGGTCCTGAAAACCAGTAGCAGCCCCCAGATGGTTTTTGCTAAGACCTCAGAGACGTCACAGCCAGAACCACACTGGAGCTCAGACCTCATGTAAATTCTCATTTCTGACCACATGATCAGGCTCCTGCTATTCTATCTGCTACACATTTGGGGCAGGTGACTCTGTTGACTTCTTACTTCATTTTTGCAACGTTTGAACGCCTGGTTTTGGTGCATGGTGCGATAGCGCTCTTATAAAACCAGGTTTGTGGAAGTAACACCGACGAGAGCAGCAGGCCTGGCTGCTCTCTGCAGTGGGAACGTTACACCACGTGACCTGGGTAGCCAGCGTCGACTTAGAGGAACTTAACTGATTTGATTCATCAGTTCAAATCAGCTTTAATGTGGCACATGAGTAACGCCATCGTATTGTAAACGATACATCCACAGTGGCCTTAGTCATTACACAAATAGAATGAATAGGTTTCACTACACTTCAAGATAAACATGTTGGAACAGTACCTCCATTCATCCAGGGCCTTTTGAGCTTGCTCAGGGTCCTCACCTGACTGTTAGAATAAATACAAAGTTTTATGGCCTGCTTGCTCTGTGTGACTTCACCGTCACCAAATGACACACACTCGCTTTAGAAATGGCACTTGTGTGCTTTGACATGTTCATTCACTCGTTCCTTCTCTTACTCAGTAACCTATTGTTTTTCCAGCTCAGTTCGCTGCGTGTTGTGGTTCCCTGACTGTTACAAGAACCGTTTTGTGGGGGTGCACAAGTGTAGAGTATCTCAGCGAGTGTGACTCAGGAGAGCGGGTGGTGTGCACAGTGGTGAGAGAGCAGGAGTTTGGGCATCAGACTCACCGGATTTGAATTCTAGTTCCATCACTGACTGTCTGTATACACTCAGGAACTGATTTCACTTCTCTTGAGTCTCTACTTCCTTATCTGTAAAATGCCCGGGAAGCCCCTCGTCCCTCACCATCTGAACATCGCCGATCTCTTCTTCTTATGCTCGTCCCACGATGCCATGCACCTGGGAAAGATCCTTGAGGTCCGGGCAGGCTGCAGGAGGGGACGTTCCTACAGAGGTTCCTTGAAGGCAAAGGTGTATTGATGGAGTGTGATGGCAGATTGGGAGTAGGGGGGACAGCAAAGAGGCCAGTTCACTGACAGGGGAAAGAAGAGCCGTGTGTGGGGTGGTGGGAGAAGGTGGAAGAGACTGGGTTATAGAAAGCAGAGAATGCAAGATTTTACGGAACACGCGAAGTGAAGAATGAGCTTAGTGTACGTAATATTTTAACCACATTCTGTGATATCTTTCCATGATCAGCAAAATAGTTATGAACACCAGTTCTTAAAAAAAGGGGCTCTCCAAGGTTAGAAATATTTCTGGGTGTCATAAGCCCAATGAGGCTGTAGAAATACATGCATCCACATCCTTAGTTTCTCCATTTATAAAAAAGAGGATCGTAAAGTTAGCAATGGTAACTCCATTTTGAGGTTAATGTGGCATTTAATAAAATACATAAAGCACATTGCTCTGTACTGAGCATAAAGTACATCCTTGATCAATAACAGCTATTATCATACACATGGAAAGATATCTGGCAAGATGTTATATCAACTTATTAGCCATGGTTGTTTCTCTCTCTGTGATTTCAAGTAATTTTTACTCTTTTTTTTTGTTGCCCTTTCTCTATAATTTGAATTTTTCCAATAAATATGCATTATTTTTATAAAACTGAAAGCTATTTTTTTTTTAAAAATTCATACCTAGGAATGAAACATCCAGGAAATACAGTCTGAAGGGATGTAGCTCTTCCTGTAACAACCTTTCCTTTTTTTTTTTTTTTAAAGATTTTATTTATTTATTTGACAGAGAGAGAGAGACAGGCAGCGAGAGAGGGAACACAAGCAGGGGGAGTGGGGGAGGAAGAAGCAGGCTCCCAGCAGAGGAGCCTGATGTGGGGCTCGATCCCAGAACGCCAGGATCACGCCCTGAGCAGAAGGCAGACGCTTAATGACTGAGCCACCCAGGTGCCCCCTGTAACAACCTTTCCAATGAGTGTACCGAATTGTTTAAACTTTAGTTTTACTCCTTCAGAACGTAATCTTTGTTTGACATCGGCATAATTGGCCTATTACATGTGGGAGCTTTTATAAAATGAAAGGCTCCTCAAAGGTCTGAAGAGTGTCCTCCCCTGAGAATGCTTGGGCTTACACCCTTGAAATGACAGATTTTGATCAAGGATCTTGGAGACAGAAAAGAAGCAAACACCCCCCAGGACGCTGTGAGCTTCAACAGGGCAGTCATCTTTGTAGCCCAGGAGTGGGCACACTGTCAGGCACATATAGGTACTGCATAAATATTTAAGTTGAATGCATAAGCAAATGCACAAATGTTAAATCTAAGGGCTAAGTTTCTGTTTGGGAGATAAGGGGAGTGACACCCTATTACGTAGTAAAATCTGATTTAAGAACTTTTAAAAAATTAAATGGAAATGAAGTGCTTTTATTAGAAGCAAGCATAAAACCAAAATTGAAGCAGAAAATTCAGTGACTCCTTACTGAGGGCCTACAGCAGTCCAGGCACTGATCGAAGTGTTGAGGATTGTGTTGTGAAGGGGAGCTTAACTCCCGGGGGGAAGATAGACTTTGAGCAAATCGTGACATGTGAGAAGAGGGCAAGAGCTGGATGCTTTGGGGATATATAATGGGGGAACCAATCTAGACAGGGTAGTGGGTTCAGTGGAGCAAAAGTGGCCAGGGAAGGCTTTTGTAAGAAATTGACCTTCAAGCTGAGAAAGAGTGAGACAGGTGGGGAGTGGTAGGCAAAGCATTTCAGAGCTGTCCAAGGTGAAAAGCGAGAACAAGCAGAGGGAACTGCGTGTACGGAGCCTGAAGTGAAGGAAGAGCTTGTGACATGTGAGGAACAGAAAGAAGGCCAGTGTGTACAAGGCACGTGTGAGAAGGTTGGTGATGGCAGGGACCGTATAGGGCAGGGCAGGGCTGTGGTAGAGAGTTTGAATTTTATGCTATATGCCAAGGAAAGACTTTGAAGACCTTGAAGTGCTTTAATTCCAGAGTGATCATAACCTGATTTACATTTTCACCATATGATAGCTGTTGGGTGGTCAAGGGGCTGGAGCAAAGCTGGTGGAAGCAGAAGAGAGTCTGGGGAGAGATGGTAGTGACTGGACCTGACTGTCTGTAGATAGTAGACGTGGAGAGAAGTGGAGGGATTTTAGAGATGGTTTGACGGTAGAAATGCTAAGACTTTATACTGGATTGGAGGTGGAAGGGCAGCCCTATTTAACCCTGACTATACCATCAACGTAGCAGCGATCATCCCTCCTCATCCCGGCACCTGTTCCGTCCTCCATTTATGATTTTATTTTTTTCCCAGGCAACATACTAAAATTTACTTTTCATATTTAAAAAAGTATCTTTAATATTCTATTAAAGCCTGGATTTTCTTCCGTTTTGTTTAATGTCTTTTCCCTGGTGCCCAAATATGCTTGATACGTAGTAGTTGCTTCATAAATACTTGTCACATTATTAAACGAGGGAGTGAAGAAATGAAGAAATAAACAAGGTTGAGGGGTAGGGGTAAGTGAAGAATGTTGCAGCTGGCTATTGCTGTATAACAAACCACCCCAGGATCTCGGTGGCATGAGATAGCAAACATTAATCTTTCACTCATGGGTCTATGAATCAGCTTGGGCGGCTGTGCCTTAGGCTACCGGTCTGCTGAGCTAGGCTCTAGGCTGTGGGTTGGGGTCAGCTCTGCTCTACCTGTATTTTCATCCCCCTTGGACCAATGGCTACCTGGGGTCTACTTTTTTCAATGATAGATGGCAAAAGCACAGAAAAGCAAGTCACTGTCAAGCACATCTAAAGATGATGTTCATGTCACATCTACTGGCCAAAGCCAACATCAGAGGGACAGAGAAGTCAGTATATTCCACCTTCTCTAGAGAAAGTTAGTGTAAGGTCACGTGGCAGAGAGTGCAGATGTGTAATTCCACAACAGGGAAGGAGTGAAGATTTAGGACAATAATCCAATCTACCACAGATGACTGCCCAGAATGAGCAACTATGTGAATGGAGCTGCCACGCATTGATGTGGGGGGGATGGGAGCAGGACCAGGCTGGGAAGGCAGAATGACAAGTATCAGGAGTTCACATTTGCACCTGATAAATCCAGCAAGACTACCAAGGGCAGAGGTTACAAGAGGCGGAAGTGTAACTAGCTTAAACAAAAGCAGAATGTAGAGGCTAATGTAATCGGGAAGTCTAAGGAAGAACTTTCGAGCTTTAGGCCCAGCCAGATCAATTGCTTTTTGTCATGGCTTCTCCACTGTATCTCATTTGTGCTTCACTCTCTTGGCTTCATTGCCAAGTGGACTCGCTCTACGTGGTGGCTCGATGGCCTCTGGCAGCCTCAGACACACCCTTAGCTTAGCAGCAACAGTAAGGAGGAGGATTTCCCTCTCTCAACATCCATACATCAATCTAAGAGATAATACATGTTACTTTCCTTGGGTCATATGCCTGTCGATGAACCAGTTGTGGTGGCCCGGCTGGGGGAAACTGTGATAACCCTCCTGGGTCATGTGCCCATCTCTGGGGTGGGGTGTCAGGGACCGTGCTTCATACCAAAGCGGAATGGTACCACAAAGGAGGCAGGAGAAAGGGGTTTGGAGAGTATGGCAGGCAGACAAAATCCACAATTACTACAGTTCAGTGGAGACATTAGAGGGGAGTTCAAGGACCTGGAGTTTGTTAGCCAAGTCCAAGATGGGAACGAAAATTTGGGAATTGTCTGGAATAGATAGTACCGTAGGCCTGAGGGGGAATGAACTCACCTATTAAAGTAAGAAGAGAAGAGTGTCTACTGTTGGGTAAAATACATGCACATTTTGTGTAAGAAATGAATTTGCGAAGACTGTTGAGAGGTTGCTGGTATATTGGTGAAAACACATGCCTTCTATTGTACGTACTATGTGCCAGGTACTGTTCTAAGTGCCTATCAAGTTTCTATTAATTTACGCCTCATAATAATTTTATTAAGTGGATCCTACTGTTAAACGCCCATTTTACAGATGAGGAGACTAAGGCACAGATGGGCTAAGGAACTTGTGCGAGGTCACACAGGGAGTAAGGGAGACAGTCGGTGTTCACACCAGGAAGTCTGACTTCAGAGTTCTGGTGACCAAGATTTTAGGCATTCTAGAGAACGTGAACTTCTGTCTGCTTCCCCTCTCCCCAATTCCATAGCACGCCCAGATTTTCACCTGCTGCTCTGGATTTGCGGCAGATGTGCTCCTGTGGGCTGGCTCATCTGAGACTGAGTCTCTGAGGATGAAAACTGAGAATGTAGAACTGGGGAGCTCAGTTGAGTTAACTGGAGGGTGTTTGCCGTCAGGAGGAACAGATGCTGTTTAAGACAGGAAGAAATGAGCATTCACTCCAAGTCCTGCTTTAGAAAGCCTCTTTGTTTTATGACTCTGGGTGCAAGCAACCCTTTTAATTTTGTGTTTTGGATTCCAGCCATAGGAGGCCTTCTTTAATGTAGCAGATGGCTGCAGACGGGCAAGCCAGGTTCCTACAGTCTGTGTCGAGCAGCCCTCCCTCAAGAGGAATCTCCCGATTACGTTGCTCTAAAAAAGAGAAGAGAACTTAAAATGGACACGTTAAATTTGCACCACACAGAAAGTCACCACTGCTTTAAGCATTTGCAAACATTTCGGGGGTCAGGCAAACCCTTTGAGCAGTTGATGAAAGCTTTGGATTTTTTTCTGCAGAAAATGTGTACATAGTTATATACACAAAAATGTGCATATTCATTCCGGGGGGAGGAGTGGATAGGGTCTCTCATATCTGTCCCTGAGGCTTCAGGGGGTCCATGGTCTGCAGAGTCCTGAGCCTCTAGGAGAGGCAGCTGTCATTCTTTAATTTTACTTTTCTTTCTTTCTTTCTTTCTTTCTTTCTTTCTTTCTTTCTTTCTTTCTTTCTTTCTTTCTTTCTCTTTCTTTTTTTAAATACATTAAGACTCTCGACATCTGAGTTATGAAACTAAAGGGTCTGTGGACTATTAAGGGATCATTTGCACCAGAACACTCAGATCTTACTGGGGAAAAAAACCCCTTTCAAATGTTGAATAAAATCAGTTTAGTGTATTCTCTGGTTTGTACAGAACCTTCTGGCTCATTCTGTTAAAACAGTGACGTGAAGTTTCTTTGGAAAATCTTAATGATTTTTCTTTCTCTCAGATTTTTAAAAAAAGATTTTATTTATTTATTTGAGAGCGAGAGAGAGAGAGAGAGAGAGAGCATGAGCAGGGGAGGGGCAGAGGGAGAGGGAGAAGGAAGACTCAGTTCTGAACAAGAAGCCTGATGCGGGGCTCAGTCGCACAACCCATGAGATCATGACCTGAGCTGAGATCAAAAGTCAGATGCTTCACGGACCGAGCCACCCAGGCATCCCTCTCTCAGGTTTTTGTATACCATTTCTTTGGGATCTCACTGTCTTCACACTTTTCTCCAGTTAGCTCTGCCTCCTGCACTGTTTCTCATATTAAGATTGGAGGTGGGGCCAGTCTGTCAATTGAAGAACATACGCAGAATGTTTAGAACTTGGAAAGTCAGCTTTATTGTCTCCAGGACACTGTTCAGAGGAGTCACTCAAACTCAGACATTTCTTCCTCTCGTGTCCACTTGCCAGGACTGTCTGAGGAAGTGGGAGTCTTTGTGGTGGCTACTAGGTAGGACCCTTTACGGATCTCTGTGGTCATTCACCAATCCTTCTCCACTGGTGGCTCCTCCAGACATCATCACATTCTTCCATTTCCCTGGGTGCGCACTAGTTGTTAAGGGAGAATCTTCAGAACTATAGCAAAGGATGGAATTGACATATTCATTAAGGATACTTGACACCAAAACCAATTTGCCTCAATTACCCTAAATTTTACATTAAAAATTAAGAATATGCAAAGACTGAGTTAATTATTCCAGTTCTTCATGTTTCATATATGGTCCCATCTTTCCTGAAAATTACCTTCTTTTTGGTTCTGGAAAATTCAAGGTGGGAGTAGGTCATGGGCTAAACATTAAGGCTGATTTGTTCCACCTAATGAATAACTAAAACAATTGTTTTTATTTATTTTTGGAAAAAAATCCAAAGAAAAGGCTCATTTCCCCCCCTAAACATCAACTTAATTAAAGAAAACCTATTTGGGACTTCAAACAGGGTTTCTCAACCTCAGCACGACTGACATTTTGGGCTAGATAACTCTTGGTGGAAGGAGGCTGTCCTGTATATTGCGGAGTATTTAGCAGCTTCTCCGGCCTCTCCGGAGAAGAGATGCTATCAGCATCATCCTCCTAGATGCGACAGTCATGATTATTTTCAAACATTGCCAGATGTTCCCCGGGGAGGAGGGCACAGTCACCCTGGTGGAGAAGCACTGGCCTATATTACCCAGAACGAGGTTTCTTTATAAATAAAGTAAGATTGAGAATTGAAGCCGCTTTTATCGGATTCTCATGGGAGAATGCTAAACTGAAAAATCAGTTTATCTATTTTGATGTCCCACAGAGACTGTATGTACTTGTTCAGATCATCCCATTCTACATTTGTTTTTAGAATCCATTTGATTGTCAAAAACAGGAACTAGCTTACTCCATTCCTAGGGCTCCGGCATGCCAGTTCACTGACGGTTTGATAATTTTTTCGACTATCTAGACATTTAGTGATCTCTCTGATTTTCTATATCCTTTGTGCCTGGGTAATTTCTCCGTTCTTTGGGAGGTATCTTTTGTGCTCTTAAAGTTTCTATTCCTCCTTCTATGTTATCATCTCTTCCAACTTCAGACCTAAGCGGAGCCCACGTAGCGACTTGGGAGAGGTTGGAGTCTCTGGTTGCTTTGATCGCTACGTGAACACATATTTCAGGAAACAAAACTGTCGGCTTTGAGATTAGCAATGTGAGCATTCATAGGAATTCTGTAATCACAAATTGTTCCTTGCATAATATGCAGTGACTGCAAGACAGCAAACGGTTTGGGGGAGGATTTTACTAGCTGTTTGAAGTGTACAATGGCTGTAGTATACAAAATATTTAAACCAAATTGTTATGTCTTATGATGTTCAACAAAACACTCTGCAAACATTAGTTCCAAAAAAAAAAAAAAAAAGGCACCCTCCAAAGCAGGGTTATGGGCCCTTCTGGGAGTTGTAAACTCATGCAGTCTCCAGAAATATGTGCCTTCCAAGGACTGGAAACTTCTGAATTACCAACAAATAATCAGTGAGTGTGACAAAGAGTTAAAGCACACAGACTTTACTTTCACAAAATTTATGACATAGTAAAGAGGTTTAAGATGTAGACCTGAGACTGCACACCAATGGTCAATGGGCTAAATTGGGACCATGGATTTGTTTTGCTTGGCTTGTATAGGATTGGCCTCCTGAATGTCTGAGAAAGGGAAAAAAGTGAGAAAGAATGAAAGAGGTGGCTAAGCATATAAAAGTGAGATTTTTTTGCATTAACATCCAGATTTCTGGATTAACATCCAGATTTTTGCATTAACATCCAGATTTTCTTCTGAAAAATCAGAAGATCTGCTAATACTGGCCCTTATTCCGTTTCCCCATGGTGGCAGTTGGCTGGAGTGGGGCAGCAGCTGCCCCTTTGATCAGAATACGCACTGTCTGGTTCCCCACGTGGCCCACTGCACTTCCTCACCGGGCCCCTGTCCCATTCGAGATGGCCACCTCTCATGCAGAGACTTTTGCAACATTTACTTAGTCTTTTCACTGTGGAAACAAACTGAGGGAGCCCTGAGCAAAATAGCAGCGGCTCATTTGTGCGAGAGGATGCTGGCTCAGGCCATGGAGATGATAATAGCAAGCAGTGAGAAATCAGATTTGGCATCTATTTTGAAGGTAGAGTTGGTAAGATTTCATGATGGATAGAATTAGGCTATGAGGGAGAAGATTTGGAAATGACTCCAATTTTCATTTTTACTTAGATTAGTTGACTTAAAAAGGAAACCTACAGTGGAGTACTGGAAAACCCGTGTTGAACTTTTAAAAATGAGAACAAAATTATAAAAGTTTTTCTTCACTAGTACTGTTCAAACTGGACTCCCTAGGTGGTACCACGTATCATATCAAATGCTGACGCTTTGGGGGAATTCTGAGGAAAAGAGCAACGAGAAGAGCCCCGATTGACTACTAAGGAAGAGACAGGTTCTTGCCCCAGGAGGCGGAGGGGAGGGATACCAGCCTACAGGTAACCTTTGGGCAAGGCAGTGGCCTCACCTGTCCAGAAGCATGTGTGTATCTTTAACTATTGGGGTTGCTCTCCCAATACAAGGACAGTCCTAATTTGGGAAACTCCAAGTTCAGGCTCTGCCAGAAGGGTTGGGGAGAACAGAGGCTGCCAAGATTTCCATATGGGAGGGGTCTTAGGGCTGCATCTAGTAAGCTCTCAGAAGTTTGTTTTGAAGCTTGTTTTCATAGAGGATTCTCTTCACTTATATAGTTACTTAAAAAATCAATGAAAGTAGCAAACTCGTGTCTGAAGATTTTTCTACAGTTTTTATATGACTGAGAAAATCTGCCATTGTCTCTATGGAGGGCAATAGTTTTATTTTCTCATAATGTGGGTTGCTTTGGTTAGTGGAGACTACTAGTGGCCATCGTGGCGGTGGGAGCTCACCGACTCCCTGGGCCTGGCCATTGCCATAAGAGCCTTGGGCGGATCGGAAGCCGGGCTCTGCCGCACGGAGCCAAGCGCGGAGGCTTCCTTCCTTACGGCCCCTTAGAGCGGTCACTGGACCTCTCGCGCGCATGCGCAGACCCCAGCGGCGTCCTCCCCGGCTCCTTCCCTCCCTCATCCGGGTCCTGGGCGAGCGGGCGCCGTGCGCGTGTCCCGCGGCCGAGCTGCTAATAAAGTTGCACTGAGGGGAAGCGCGGCGCCGGCGCCGGGGGAGTGTGTCCAGCCGGCGGGTGAGTGAGTGTGGGGCCCCGGGGTGGGCGAGCGGGGCCGGGGGCTGCCCCTTCTTCCGGGACGCGGCTCGCCCGCAGGTCCCGGTGGCTGGAGTCAGGCCGAGGCGGGGGCGTTGGGCCGCGGGCGGAACAGAAACCGCCCGGGCCTGCGGGGCGGGAGGTAGGCCGAGTCCCGGCCTGCCGAGGTTCGAGCTGTCGAGGATGGGGCCGCCCGTACGGCTGCGGAGGCCTTACTGCGGTCGGGGGCGTCCCGAGGCAGGCCTTGTTCCCTGCGCGGCCGTTGCCGCCCGGACTGTGGAGGGAGGCGCTCCGGACGCTCTCGGGGCAGAGGGTGGGGGGGGGGGG
>NW_024426663.1:57116860-57174827 GCF_017311325.1 Ursus maritimus | reverse complement strand
GGGGGGGGGGGGGATCCCCGGCCCCGCTTGGGTCCGGAGGAGCGGTTTGTTCTGCCTCATCTAAGCGCCACCCTCAGTCACACCCCTGGTAGGATCGCCGTGTCCGGTCGAGCCGTCTGATCTGCTACCCTGCAAAGCTGTCCAATGGCTTGATGAATCCGTGCCGCCGTCGCTTTGTGTTTCAGAGATAAGGATCCACGCTTATCGGTGGGAATTACACTCTGGGCACTTGTGACCTGCTACTGCACTCAACTGGTAGTTAGACCTGGTTTCTGCCACTTGCCGTGCCAGTGTTCACCATTGCAAAAATTTCTTTTCCTTTCTTGTGAACTTCTGCATTGGTGCAAGGAGAATGCCAAGCTGTGCCTGTTTGCCGTCATCATATTCGGTCTCTGCCCGGTCTTTCACTTTAGTATCAGCACTCAAATTCATATTCCGGTCTCTCCCCCTCCCTTTTCCCTCTCTTCCCCTTTCAGCTGCTGTTATTACGTGGAGTTTGGAGCCTAAGCTTTGAAAACTCCCATGTGGCGCCTGTCTTAAGTCGGAGCATGCTCAGTAGCCAAAAACAGATATTAGTTGCAAAAAGAACTGGGGCAAGGATAGCCCGGGTATTTGGACGTGTGCCCGATTCCTAACAAAATGTTCCAATTCTGCTTTTGATGGCATTGGAGAATGGAGCTGTAGGCCATCCTGGAGGTGAGGAATGCCCGAACACCCTGGGCCAGATCGCTATCTTGATTGCAGAGACATTGTTTCCTGACCAGCTGGAGGTCTAGAAGGGGGGGGGGGGGGACATTCCTGGCTGCTTGTGCGTTTAAATGGGTGTGGTGCTAAGTATATCTTGTTTACCTTATCTTTCTGTGGAAAAAGTTTTGAAGTCTGGTTGGGTTTGTCACATCATGCGTGTTGCCTAGCACTGCCAGAAATGCTCTTATCTAGCAACAAAGGCTGGATAGGGGTAGGTTGCGGCTTGGCTTCACAGAAGTTGAGAGGAAAGGGTGCTTGAGTTGCTGTTTTAAAAATTAAATTTAAGGGGGCACCTGGGTGGCACAGTCGCTCATGGCGTGATCCCAGGGTTCTGGGATCGAGCCCCACATCAGGCTTCTCCACTAGGAGCCTGCTTCTTCCTCTCCCACTCCCCCTGGTTGTGTTCCCTCTCGCTGGCTGTCTCTCTGTCAAATAAATAAAGTCTTTTAAAAAAAAAAAAAAAAAAAAAAAAAGAAATGTAAGTTCTTGAAAACTAGAGTACTTGAATTTCCTTAGAGTCCAAATTGCCCAGAGCGAGTTTTCAATTTTAATTTGAAACCTGAAAGGCTCAAAAACCTTAGTACCAGTAGATGTAGTGACATTGCAAGTACGGTGAAATTTCTGCTAGATGTCAATGTGGTAGTGGTTGTTGTAAGGAAAACAATACCTAGACAAAATGTGACAGTTTCACATGTATTGATCAGAATACTGTTAGGAAATTAGTGTGTTCAAATTAATAAGGGATTATTTACAGATTTGTACAAATTCTTTTTTTTCTTTTTCTTTGAGATTTTCTTTATTTAACAGAGAGAGAGACAGCCAGCGAGAGAGGGAACACAAGCAGGGGGAATGGGAGAGGAAGCAGGCTCCCAGCGGAGCATGGAGCCCGATGCGGGGCTCAATCCCAGGACCCTGGCATCACGCCCTGAACTGAAGGCAGACGCTTAATGACTGAGCCACCCAGGCACCTCCCCCTTTTTTTCTTTTACTCTTTTTTTTGGTAGCTATTTTTTCCCTCTGTGGTGAACCCCGAGATTATAAGAATAGGGAACAACTCATAAGAGACAATTTAACAAAATTTAACCTTCACAAAGGTGGTACATAATACGTTTTAGATTTTAAAAATTTAATTTTTGTTTTGATTGTTTGCACGATTACATCCTCCTTTCTTTCCCTCTATATTGCGGATCTCTCAGTCAGTGTGCAGTTCTTTTTCACATAGCTGTTTTTATTGCATAAACGTTACCACGTATCTTTGTTACAAAAATTCACTCATCGTTTATCCTTCCATTCCTTTCAGATCTGAAATAGCTAAAATAGGCAATAAAAGTTAGGTGAACTTCTTCAGCTCGCTTTCCTCTTAGATTTTAAATGCATCTATATAATACAGTCTGGTAAAAAGGAGGAAAGCCAGCAGTGGACTGGGGAAAAGAGAAGAATAAATTATTTTTGTAGGTTCTGTGCAGATTTGGTGGTGTTATCTACTTGTCTGGTTCACCTAGGTAGGCGCCACAGAAATGGGTAGATAGGTGTTGCTTTTCTTTCCCCTCTGGCAAAGTCAGCTATTAATTTCAGTGGGAGACAGTGGCAGAATGTTGTTACTAATGAGGTTTGAATCAGATTGTTGTTTACTGTTGGTTATGTAACATGTTGCTGGAAGTATTATTAAAAGTTCCCTTCTACAGCAAGGTAGAGGCAAGTAAATTCTGCTTACTCTTCACTGGGTTTTAATTTTTGGCTGAACCTGAAGGCACATTACACTATAACCATAATTATACCTGGGCAGCCTGTCTGTTTCCTGTTTTCATCATGAACCCAAACATTATGATTCGCAGTGATGATCTTTTTTGTCCTTTGCGTTAAACAGAGGCAATATGTTTTCTCTGTCTACTGAAAACAGATTTGTAACTTGGTCAAATCAAAGATACTGGCTTTTTAGTGTTCTGAAGACTAGGCAGTAAAATACCAGTTTTTCATCTTAGTAATTTAAGTTGAAATACTAATACTATCTTAAAAAACATCTGTTTCACACATATTGTTTGATAGGGTTTTATGTAAATTTTAATGTTATACCAGTAGTTTCTAGAATTTTTGAATTAAGAAAGCCCTTTTTGTTTATGACTTATCAGTGTTTATTATTACCAGATGTATATGTTGGTTTAGGCACTGAGCCACACATTTGGGTGAATTTCAGAGCCTGCTTAAGTATACTTTAGGATATAGCCACCTTTATTCCTTTGGTTTATCATACTTCACTGTTTTCTTCTAGAGGGTCCATGTTCCCTGTCTTCTCGTGTGTGTGTGTGTGTGTGTGTGTGTGTGTGTGTGTGTGTGTTTCATACTAACCACAAAGAAGAAGCCAAAATAGTTTATTTCTTCAGATGTTACCACTGTCTTACATCCCCTGGGTTTGCTGGTCTACTTGTAAAGTCAAAGACATTGACGAAAATTTCCTTTTATAAAGGATAGTCGCAGCCTGAGAGATGATTTTTATCTCTATCAGTCCGAATATTCTGGAGAAGAGAGTTATCTGGAAGGATAGGACCCAAGAAGGCTGCACAGAGGTAGGGTGCTTTCCCACTTAAAAGATGATGCATGACCCCAGGAAGCCTGTCCATGGCTTCTCACACCTTGTTTTTATCCTTCCAAAGCTAATAGAGTAAAAGAATTGGAATTTTTAGTGCTAGATTATCCAGTTTATTGCCATTGTCTAGAACTGTGAATCTGAGAGGTATGTTTACTAGTTGGAAGTTTAAGATATACAATTCTTTTTGAAGAATTGTTAAGAAATAGATTGTTGTTAGGACGATATTTCCCATTTTTGTATGTCACCTTCATATTCTAAAATTTTACTGTTTTATAAGTTTGAAAAGATAGGGTAATTACATAGTAGGTTTTTCAGAAATAGTAAGCTAGTTCCTAGCTTTTAAGTTTTGGTAGGTTTGTTTTTTTGTTTTGTTTTGTCTTGTTTTGCTTTGGGCAGCTAGGTGGAGAAATTTTGGTCCTATCATAGTAGAGAGGCAGTTTAAGTGACTTTTCTTCCTGCTTTTATTATAGTATTCCTAACTTGGTTGTGATACTATTTTAGAAGAAGGAATTCTTTATTAGTTCTCTATGGGCAGTACTATAATTGTAATTGATTTTGGAAGCTAGTGTTAAAGTACATTTTGTTTTTTTGTTTTGTTTTGTTTTTATTTTATTTTTATTTTTTTAATAATGATTTTTTATTATATTATGTTAGTCACCATACAGTACATCCCCGGTTTTCGATGTAAGGCTCGATGATTCATTAGTTGTGTATAACACCCAGTGCACCATGCAATATGTGCCCTCCTTTAAAGTACATTTTGTAAACAGGTTTTGCTCTTGAATTCTTTGGTATACCAGTCTCTGTCTATTGTGTATATACAACTTCCAGACTAGTATACTCTATGAAAATTTGACAGTGGTTTGATGTGTTGTGAGATCCTAACTATATTTTTCCTTTTGATTTCTGTGTGTGTTTTGTTATTGCTGAAAATGATTTCTGTGTGTGTTTTGTTATTGCTGAAAATGATTTCTGTGTGTGTTTTGTTATTGCTGAAAATAACAGTAAGAAAAAAACTGGTGTCACTATCCCACCTTTCTCTAAGCATAGCACTTGGAGTTCTGAAAAGTGTCTTACACTTTTCAAATTTAACTATGATCTCAGAATATGGTTGGTGCTTTCAAGGCAAGTTTTGTTTTGTCAGTTTTGTTTTCATGATGTGTTAGGATCTGTCTTGCATCCTAACTGGTAGGCTGTATAACCTGAGATCTAGTTATTCTGGTTTGTATGTTCCCAGGAAAGGGGGTACTGTAGAAATATTTCAAAGCTAGTCTTCTGTTTTCTTTCCCTTTATTCACATCTCTTTACCCACTTTAGCGAGTGCTTGCTTAATTTCCACTCTTTGGAGGTGGAAGTGTAAATTAAATGAATGATGACAGGAGCTGAAAAGGTACCCAGAGCCATATTTGCTCCCTTTTCTTCTTTGTGACTTGAACTCTGGGGGGTGCACATGAGGTATCTGGAGAACATCTTCCTAAAGCATTATGTATACAGGTTAGTGCTTTGTGTCCTGAGACACATTTTACAGTGCAATGATTTGGTGTCTGCCCTGGACGATTTTATAATTTAAAGGAAAGCAGTGTAGTGATTGACCAGCTCTGTGTCTATTCCTGTGCCTACAAGCCTGTACAAGTATACTCAAGCACATCTGGTAGTAATATAGGAAATCTTGCAGGCTCTGTGGGGGTGAGTATACATCTAGATCAGGCTCTGCTTAATTAGAGGACTTAGAAGAGCAGGTGAAGTTTAAAGAGTGATTAAAAACTGGGAAACAAAAGTCTGGATGTGGGAGATAAAAAGAGACTTGTGTGGGCACAAAGAGAGACTGTGTAAGATTATTCTGTGAGAAGTGTCAGGGAACATGAGTTCAGCTCCTGAATGGCTTTGAAATCCACTATGAGCACTTTTAGTATCTTTGGAAATTAAGAGCCACGATTGGGAAAAGTGGAGATTTCAGTTTCTCTACCGAAAGTTTTTTCAATGCCCATTTGATTGTAGCCCCTCTTCCTTATAGATGTTCCCATAAAGAATGGGATTTCTGAATCTAGGAAAGCTTGTAGGCAACTTGCCCGTGGTTTCTCTTTTCTGCCTGCTGCCATGGATGTGGCTTACTTACATGTTTTAGTAATTGTATGTCTGGATCTGAGATTGGTTTGACACTAGTGGTGCTGATACTTGGTGACTACTATTGGTAATAGAAACATAGGGAAGGATTTTTTTTAAAGCTTTACCCCCACCAGCCACAAAAAAGTTACCTTGGAGATGTATATATATGTACGTATATGTGTATATGTATATATATGTATTTATAGCCTATGTATATATAGGCAAGTGACTTTCCTCCATTGCAGGTGATCCTAAGGGCCCTGGTTCTGAAACCTGCTGCATATTTGGGACTCTTGTTAAAATGGTGGGAGGTAGGGCCCTAATCTCAAACCTAATGAATCTGAATTTTGTGGAATGGTTATAAGAAATTTCTTTCTTTAGGGGCGCCTAGGTGGCGCAGTCGTTGGGCATCTGCCTTTGGCTCAGGGCGTGATCCTGACATTGTGGGATCGAGCCCCACATCAGGCTCCTCTGCTGGGAGCCTGCTTCTTCCTCTCCCACTCCCCCTGTTTGTGGTCCCTCTTTCGCTGGCTGTCTCTGTCAAATAAATAAATAAAATCTTCTTTAAAAAAAAAAAGAAATTTCTTTCTTTAGCATCTCCATCTGTAATTCTTTTCTACAGGTTTGGCTGAGATTTGATGGGTTGTGACCCACATGGGCATTTATTTGCGTGGGTTGATGTGCTCAGCAGGTTCTGTTTTGGCTGACAGTGTTGGGTGAAATTTTTGGATTGGTTGCTTGCCTTTTATTTTGGATTGAAGCAGTTAGAGAGGTGTTGGGGCAGAAAGTGAGGGAGCTGTTTCTATGAATTGTTTTGTCAAGTCTGGGCATGAGCCCTGTGTGTGTCTGTGTCTGGGAGGAGTGTGGAAGGTGATTTGTGGATGTCTTTATGGGAGTTGATGAAGAGGTCCTACTCAAGTAGCTGGAGGTAAGAACAGGATCTTTGGGTTTTTGATGTTCATATGATTTCATTTGAAATGGAAGCCTGGTAAAGCTTAATAACATTTCATTCATACATTTAATGTATGTAAAATGTAACTCCTCATCTTCCTTTAGCTTTGCTATCGGCCTTCCCCCAAATCCTGTTCTTCCAGTAGTCGGTGCTGACACCTTGGAATCATTGTTGACTCTTCTGTTCTCACATTCCCCATATCTCTTCCATCAGGAAATTTACTATTCCCTAAAATGTATGTGAAGTTGTCTACTTCTCTCCACCCACTGCCATCACTCTGGTCTAAGCCATTATCATCTCTCACTTAGCTGACTGCAACTTGGAACTGGTCTCCCACTTTTACCCTTACTATTTATTCTCAACACATCAGCCAGAGTTAATTCTTTAGTGTTGTTAGTCAAAACTGTCATGTCTCCATCAGAGAACTCTCAAATGGCTCCTCATTTGACTTAACAGTCAGTGTCCTTATATGCGGGTCTCTTACCTGTTTAACCCCGTTTCTTATTTCCCCCACCTTGTTCATTTTATTCTCAGGCTACACTGGTCTTGCAGTTACCAGAGTGCCAGATATGCTCCCATCTTGGAACCTTTACATTGCCTGTTGCCTTTGCCTGCCCGTGATTTTCCACAGAACCTGCCTGGCTTGCTCCTATTTCCTTCAAGTTTTGACTCTGTTGGTACCTATTCAAGTGAGGCCCAGTTCAGCAACCCTGTTTAAAATCACACCTCTCCCACAGCACTTCCCATCTACGTTCCTCTGCTTTATTTTTCTCCATAGCCCTTTTCACCCAACTGTAATAATCACTTGTTTATTGTCTTTTGTCTGTCTCCCTCTACTAGAATGTAATGCTACATGAGGACAAAGGTTTTGGTCCCCTTTATTCACGTGTGTGTTCCCGGCGCCTAGAATGCTACCTCAAAAAATATACTTTTGAATGAATTACTTGAATAAATTTAACAAGTTCTCTGAATATGCTTAGTATTGTTTCTTAAAAATTACATTCTAGTGGGAGAGAAAAAATCAAGTCAACAAATAATTCCCCATTGGTTCATAGAGTGAAGGAGATGAGCATGGTATTGGATTAGGGATTGGGGGAAACCTACTTTATAAAGGGTTATGGGGTGATCAGGGAAGGTCTCTGGGATGACAGCTGAAGCTGAAGCCTGAATGATGAGAGAGCTTAGAAATTAGTGGTTGAGGCTTGAGGAAAGTGGTTCAGGCAGAGAATGGCGTTTGTAGAATCTCTGAGGTACAAAAGACATTCCAGTATGGGAAGATAAATGCTTTTGAAAGATGAATTGGGAGCAGAAGGTGTTTGCCCCTCGTTTCTCATTGCTTTTTAGTAAGAATTTTAAAATGGCTGAAGTACAGCTGGACTTTGATTTGAAATTTGTTTTTTTCCCCTGACTAATATAAGAAGTACGTTTGTTTTAAGAAGTACAGAGTTGTATGAAGCAGAAAGTGAGAAGTACCCCAACCCTTCAGCTGAGGTCCTTTCAAAAGCTTTTTAGCACATTCTCTTTCATTCGTTAAAACAAATATTTCGTGAGCATATGTATCACAGGGCTTTCAGCGGTAAGTGAAAATAGTTACGGTTCCTCTCCTTTATAGTCTTGAAGAATTTGCACTCTTTCNNTGTTGGACAGTTAAATGTAAAAATATAGGTATGTTAAGTGCTTCAAAGTAGCACGCTTTGTAAGTATATGATACATGCATTAAGTGTATATAATAGGGGGATTTTACGTACACGCAGCGTCTAGGGAGGCTTCCCTGAAGAAGGGATGCTTGAGCCGAAATAGAATTAACGTGTGTGTGTGTGTGTGTGTGTGTGTGTTGTAATGTGTTAGATCCTTTTGTAATGAATGATCTTTCTTAATTTTACAGTGTTTTCATTTATAGCTAGATACCATTGCTTTTCTTTGTATTTATTAGGTACTCTGCATTATTGTCTCATCAGTAGTTTGCAGTTTCTCGAAGAATTTCTGGGAACTTAACACACGAGAATTTCTTGGTCTTATTGTTACTTTGGTTTTCTCTCTAGCTCTGAGGTCATCAGAGAAATGACAAAATAATTGAGAGGCTTAGATAGTCAGGTCTTCGTAAACCAGACGTAGACTATAGAAGGCTAAGGTGATAGCAGATAATAAGTTCATACTTACATTCTTAAGGACCTCCAGGTTCTGACATAAGAAGTAGCACACATTCCTGCCTGCTCAGTTACTGGCCTTCTGGGCTTGCTGTATATGTATTTTACTCTATATAATTTAATTTAATTATTTTATTTTATTTTTTTATTTAGAGAGTGAGCACTCTTGAGCTAGTGGGGGGCGGGGCGCAGAGGGAGAGAGAATCTGAAGCAGGCTCCAATGCAGAGCCCAACACAGGGTTCGATCTCACGACCCTGAGATCATGACCTGAACCAAAATCAAGAGTTGGACACTTAACCGACTGAGCCACCCAGGTGCCCCCCTCCTTTTTTACTCTATTTTAATCCCCCATCTTTGTTATCATATGGAAACAGAGCTAGAAGAAAATTAAGTGTTGTGCTAACTAGCATATGAAGTTCTTCGTAGAACCTCTTCTTTTTTCCATTATTCAAGATCTCTGAGATTACAGATAGTGTTTTTTTCAGCCTGAGTTTCTGGCTTATTAGACCCAGTAAATGGTGAATAAATGAAATACCTACTCTCATAGATTCACCTTACTTCTCTTTGTTTGATCCTGCAAATCTACATATTGTGTCTCTCTTGAGCTTTAATTTCACATCTCCTTGGAGGTGTATCAGTGCTTACGCCCTTACAGCCAGCCCTTCACCAGCACTTTCTTGCCTCATCTTGCCTATAACTACAATTGCCCTTTTTAGCTTTTAAACCTTTACCTTTCTTGCTTGCCCTTGTTTCTCTTGTAGGTGGTCTCCAAGTCCTATTGATTGTTTATTTGTAATGCCCATCACAGCTCTTCATTTTCTGTCTCTACTGCCATCACTATCATGGTCTGTGTACCCCTGAGCTGGTGTGTCTTCCCGTCATAGTTGGATTTCTACCGTGTTTTCCCTCTACCTTCTCTGTCCCCTGGATTAAGTCTCTTCCTTGGTTATTTCTGACTTTTTGAAATTCCTCTTGAAATATATCTTTCTGCTTAGAACTCTGCACTGCACATAGGGTTTTTTCTAGCAGCCTGACTGTAGCCTCATATTCATTCTTCCCTGTTTGGCATCCATTCTTTGGTGGTGCCTTTCCCTTTTGTTTCACAAACTGGCTAAGTGTCGTTGTCTTGCCTCATTTGGCTTAATGATACTTGGTTTTCCTTATTCTTGTCCTTTATTACCAACTGTATTGTGAGTTATAGATCGTCATATTCGTATTTTGATCTTGTGATAATTGTTCCCAGAATTCGTGCTAAAATGACGAGCAGTTATCCACACCTCATCCGTAAGGCATTTCTTCCCCTTAGTGCAGTGCCTGTGGTTGGAGGGGAGGGACCTGGAGCTAGGCAGAGCTATGTTTTTTTGTACATTGGCTAAGCCTTCCACTTTGTCACTAGCCATTTGCAGCCCAGTTATTTTTTTCTTCAGCAGTCTTATTCACAAGTATGTAATCGCTTTACCTTTTCCCCCTCACTCCCTGTTTTCCAGTTGTATTGGGATAATTCCTCTTCCTTTCTGTTATATTTATGATCCCCCTAAATCTCAGTTTGAAGGTGTTTGATCACTAGATTTAATTATTCACTCAAACTGCAATATTGTTGAGAATTAACTGGCTCACCTTACACAGGTTGTCCTGTGTAGTTCCTAATGGGATTTTAGATTTTGGGGGAATCTCTGGTTTTAAAGGTAGAAATAGAAATTCCCTGAAACGTATCTTGGGCATGTTCAGTTTAGTTTCTGTTTTTTGTTTTATTAACTAGCCCACACTGCATTACCCTAACAAGACTTGGCTTTTAAGGAAAAGGCTCATTTTGACACTTAGAATTGTAAAAGGTTGGTTTAGTGTGGCCTCAGAGCAAAAAAAGAGAAAACAGAATTTGTCTTAATGTCCCTGATTATCCTATACGGCTTTACTATTTATAAAAAATATTAAAATGTTAAAAATGTTAAATAAATTTATCTGTTATCAGTTTGAAACAGCTTTTTAGGGATGTTTATTGCAAAAGAAAATAATTCCCTGGTTTTTTATTTTGTTTTTTTGTTTGTTTTTAAAGATTTATTTATTTATTTATTTATTTGACAGAGAGAGAGAGAGAGAGAGAGAGGCAGTGAGAGAGGGAACACAAGCAAGGGGAGTGTGAGAGGGAGAAGCAGTCTTCTGCAGGGCTCAATCCCAGGACCCTGGGATCATGACCTGAGCCGAAAGCAGATGCTTAAGGGCTGAGCCACCCAGGCACCCCAGTAATTCCCTGTTAAGTTCCTTAAAGTGTCCTTGCTTTCTTAGGAATTAAATATATAGCAAATATGTATTATTCCCAGTGGTGTACCTTAGGATAGCTTCAGTGTGTTAGATGGCCCAGGATGAGGATGGCAGAGGCACAAATAGAATCTGCTCAGAAGCCAGGTCTCACATACTGGCCTGTCAAATGCATTTTCCTTTCTACTTAGAGGAGAGCACAGAGGGAAGCAGTGAAGAACGTGGGAGAAGCTATGAGGAATGAAGAAGTGGAGGCAGGTAAAAAGAGTCAAAGGAGTGAGAAGAAAAGAGAAAGGAGGGTGACAGATAAACTGGTGGGAGGTGATGGGGAACAGGAGAAGGGACTTTGGGGGAGGACAAAAGAAAAAGCTGCATTATTTCCTTATTCTAAGGTGTAGTTACATTTTTTTCACCTTATAACATCTCTGAAATTGGGATATGTCTTACATTCGATGGTATTTGAGTGTTGGTTTTGGCCAGGTGGTAGTTGTGATTAGTTGTCATTGCGTGGGCATAAACTCTGCCTTTCTGTTCATGTTGTTGTCATTTCTACCATTCACAACCTTTGGGAAGGTGAAGCAAGTATCAGGTGAAGCACCAGTATGAGAACTTGCAGGGTGGGTGTCTGGCTTGAGTGACAGTCCTAGAGTAATATTGGAGCACTCTTCAGACCTACAGTCTTGTGGGCAGAAGGATGATAATGTGAAGAAAAGTCTTAAGTGATAAGAAAGCACTGTGTGATAGTTTAATTGGCAGCTTGTTCTTCCTTCAAGGTTAATAAAATACTGGTAGATGACTGTATATTTGTTGAAATAAAGTAGCTCAGCTATATTTTTAAAATCTTGGTCTGATAGCAAGATGTTTATGATTATTGTAACAATAGTAACTACAGTACTGCGTGCGCACCATGCCAGGCACTGAGTTAAGTGTTTGCCTCATTTAATTCTCAGAACTGATATTTACTATATAAAATAGAAACAGAGGTTTAGGGGAAATGTTAGATGCATGATGTGATTAGACTTCAAATCTGGTGTTTTTAGGTGTTACAGTGCATATATTACTATCCCTGTATAGTTTAGCCTTACTGTATATTTCTAGCCAGTTCTTTAATACTACCGCCTATGACTAGCAAACTGAATTCAGTATTTTCTCATCCTGGTAGATAAAAACTCAGATTTTGTACCTTTACCCACAGTTGCTTTTATGCCTGTGATAAAGCTACTTCACCCATCTTGTCTCTCCCCTTCTTCCCTTCCCCAAAGGGCCATCCCCTGCATTTCTTTTACCACTTTATACACCCTTAGGGCATCTGCCATTCTCCATTGTGTATTGTAGATAGGTATGGGCATATTTTAATTATCAATTTGTAATTCTTTTAAGTTTGGGTCTGGGCCTGATTGATCTTTCAGCCTTTTAGCTTCTGGCTTAGTGGTTTGCCCTTTTTAGGTGCACTCAGTAAATGTGTGTTGTGTGAGTAAGACTCTGAACACTGGTTATGTATGTGCCTCAGTAGACTCTGAAAGCATTGTAGAAAGGGAACACAGAGCAGGACCACGTTTAACTGCCCAGCGATATGTAACCTCTAAAGACGGAAGTTATTAAATCGAGCCTTTTGGGACTTTTCTCTATTACTGGGATAAGTTTAGAGGTACTATGGAAAGAATTCTATGAATGGTTATGTACACAGCTGACTGAACTGAGAATAGGTGTTCATTTTATATAGTGAAAGGCAAAAAGGCTATGAAAAATTGAACCAACTTTTTGATAAGAGATTCAAAATGAAACCTTTTGGTCACTGGAAAACCTGTTTTCAAAGGTATTGCGTGTTTTCTTGGAGTTCACATAACATATGCTAATATATACAGGCTAGAAAAAGTATAGTATCTTACCCTTTTTTTTTTGTATACATAATGAGAAATTCTTTCATAACCAAGGACTCAAGTGAAGATAGTGAAATGAATCTATTGCTATACCCCAAGCACTCTGATACTTTCATTTCAATGTGGATCAAGGTGTTATTTTGAATCTGATATATCCTACAAGAAAGTTTACAGGGGAAAATTGATCTATCATATGGGTACAAGAAAAAAGTTTTAATCCCAGTATAACAATTTTATTTAGAAATTTAAATGTTAAATATTTTTTTTTAAAGATTTTATTTATTTACTCGACAGAGATAGAGACAGCCAGCGAGAGGGAACACAAGCAGGGGGAGTGGGAGAGGAAGAAGCAGGCTCATAGCAGAGGAGCCTGATGTGGGGCTCGATCCCATAATGCGGGGATCACGCCCTGAGCCGAAGGCAGACGCTTAACCGCTGTGCCACCCAGGCGCCCCTAAATGTTAAATATTAAGAAAGTGGATGAGTGAGATAGAGTTGGGCTGTTAAAAGTGTGTGTATAGTGTATGCATATGTGCACACACACAGACATATACACACACATACTGTCTTCTAGTGATTACTGTGGCAAAAAATTACTAATGAAAATTTAAAAAGCTTTGGACTGAGGCTGTCATAATAAACGTAAATTTTTACAATGGTAGTAAACAGTCTTTCATACCTATTGACTTAGCTCAATTGAGAAAAGAGACGGTTAAAGTAGATGAAGAAATTAATAAGATATGCTAAGTGGTACAGAAAATCAATTTGAAAATGAGCATATTGAACAGGATTATCCTTGGTCGCTGAAACTGTATAATCTTGTGATAACATAATGATTTGAATATTTTGGAGAAGTCAGAGTTATGGAGAACAATAGAAAAGATCTTTAAAGAAAGAATATTCCTTGGTGGGAGGCTTTCTTTTTAGGAGGCAGTGTATATAGTGTCTAGGAGTGTGGGTGGAGCAGGACTGCTAGGGTTCAATTCCTGGCTCTATTTCTTATCTATCGAAATAAGCAAGTTACATTTAATTTCCCTTTGCCTGTTCTGTCATCTGTAAAATGAGAATAATGTAATTTACCTGAAATGGCTGTTTTGAGATTTTAATCATTTTTGGTCTCTCAGTGTAAGGTCTTAGGTGCTTCACATATTGTTCAATAAACGTTCGTAGTTTATTACTGTTACCATCATTATCATCATCATCAAAGGAACTGATTTTTAGAAAGGAAGCTGTTGGATTCCTTGAAATAGCTACATTCTTTTAAGAAAGCCAGATGTCCAGAAGTTTTCATGTGTGTAAGTAACTTTGCAAGATCATTGATGCACTTTTGTCTGTTTAGTTGGTAACAATGCAGACCAGGCCCCGTGCTTTGTACAGAGAATTCCCAACACAGCACAGCAGTGGAGAGATTCATAAGGATAACTAAGTCATCAAGAAAAGGTCATTGTCATGTGTAGGTTTTCCTGAACTGATGATAATTGGTTCTAAAAAAGCTCATTTAAAATTAAACCATTTAGGGGCACCTGAATGGCTCAGTTGGTTAAGCAGCTGCCTTCGGCTTAGGTCATGATCACAGGGTCCTGGGATCCACTCCCTTGTCCGGCTCCCTGCTCAGTGGGGAGCCTGCTTCTCCCCCTCCCTCTGCCTCTCCTCCCACTGGTTCTCTCTCTTTCTGTCTCATATGCTCACTCTCCCTGTCTCTCAAATAAATAAATAAAATCTTTAAAAAAAAAATGAAACCATTTAAAATTTGATCAGCATTTTAAACTAAATTGTGAATAATTGGTACTTTATCTTCAAAAATTAAAATTTTAGAAAAACATTAGGTTATAATTGTAAACATGTATTCTTACAATGAACAAAGAATGAATCAAGTTTGATGGATAGACTTTAATTTTTTTTTTTTTTTTGAGAGCGCATGAGCCGGAAGTGGAGGCGGGGGCGGGGGTGCAGAGGAAGAAAGAGAGTCCTAAGCAGGCAGGCTTCATGCACAGTGTGGGTACTGAGGCGGGGCTCGATCTCACAACCCGGAGTTCATGACCTGAGCCAAAATTAAGAGTCAGACACTCAACCGACTGAACCACCCGGGCACCCCTAATAGGTGTAATTTTTCTCACAGTAATTTAATAGCATGATAGGGCATCCTTTATGTTTGTCATTTGTGCTACTAACATAAAGAGCATTTTAATTTTTTACAAAAATATCCATAAAAAATAAACATCGATTTTACTAAGGACCAGTGTTAATCCTTTGATAGTGAAGCTGTTCTCTTTCCACAAAGAGAGCCTTGCTTAATGTAAAAGTGGTGAATTCCCCAAGCTCATTGTTCCTCATCACTGCAAACTCACTGCAGGCATACCGTCCATCTTGGCCATATTTCATCATTCCCCTGCCCATGGGTCTCTTGGAGGGAAAGGGAACCACAAATCTGAGGCTTATGCTGCTTGCTGTGCTATGAGTGATAAAGTCCTTTGTCTCTGGCTCAGGAGTCTTGTGGCCTTTGTCAGAACTCATGAAACAGTTAACAGATTAATTTACTTGCTTGGGGGACTGGTAGGGTAAAAGTAAATCCCAAATGCTACATTGTTGGGCACTATTTTAATAAACTTTGTGAAATCTTTTTTTTTTTTTAAGATTTTATTTATTTATGTATTTATTTGACAAAGAGACAGCCAGCGAGAGAGGGAACACAAGCAGGGGGAGTGGGGGAGGAAGAAGCAGGCTTCCAGCGGAGCAGGGAGCCCGATGCGGGGCTCGATCCCAGGACCCTGGGATCATGACTTGAGCCAAAGACAGATGCTTAAGGACTGAGCTACCCAGGCGCCCCTAAACTTTGTGAAATCTTAACCATATTTTGCAAACCTCTCACTTTCACTGTTGGTTTTTAAGTCATTATGGTGAAGGAGATGGTAGTGAATGGGAACCACTTTTTAAGAGATCAGTTCACTAACACTTTTTTTAAAGACTTTTTAATAAATCTTATGTGTATAGCTGAGTGAACTTTTACTTACGTGTACATCTGTGTCATCGTCATCCAAATCAAGTTATGGAATATTGCTTTCTCCCCAGAAGGCTCTCCCTTGTCCCCACTTAGTAACTTTCTTGTCTCTGATGACATAGGTTTTTCCCTGTCTTTCAGAAGGAATGATATAATGTGTAATCTTTTATATCGGACTTCTTCATTATTTTATCTCTGTGATATCATGCCTGTGCGACTCATCCATGTTTTCCATATGTTAGTTTGTTCTTTGACATTGCTGTGAAGTATTCTATTCTTTGAACTTATTACTATGATTTATTGTCCCACTCCACTGTTGATGGATATTTGGGTTATTTCCAATTTGGAGCTAGTAAAAATAAAGTTGCTCTGAACATGTACTTGCTTTTGATGACAGTACCACTTGTTTTTGTTGGATATATCTGGACATGGAATTGCTGGGTCATAGGGATTTATGTGTAATACAGTGGTATTTCACTGTTTTCTTTAAAAAAATTTTTTTTTGATAACTAATAATGTTGAACCCATTTTACCATCTAATGGCCACTGTGATATTTTCTTATGTGAAATGCCTGGTCAGTTCTTTTGCTTATTCATCAGTGAATTCTTATGATGAATTTTGTTCCTTTCTTTTTAACTTTGTGAGGTGGGACTTAGATAATGAGCACTTGGATTGCTTGCTCATACCACTTACACAGTTTGCAAAGTTATAAAATATTTTTGGAAAGAATACCATGAGAGGTTTCTAAGATTTTTAATCATTTAAAGAGTTGAGTACATGGTTTGTCCCTCCTTTCCCAGTGCTAGTTTTAAGAAAACAGTAATATTGGGTCTTAGGTTTTTGGACTCTCACCCATTCTTTTTTCTGCAACTGGTCTCTTGAGGTTGAGCTAATGACATCCTCATTCACCAGTCATTGGCCTTTTCTTTGTTCTCACTCTTTTTAAACTCTGCCTTGTGTTTGATATTCTGCAGTACCATTGTATCTAATTCTAAGCTCCTCCTTTTAACAATACTTCATTGGTAACTTTTTTCTCTTCCGTACTAGTCAGTGTTCCCTAATATGCAGGTGTTAACATGCTGCCCTTTTCTTTCTCTTGAACCTATTTTTTATTACTGTTTCAGCTCTTTGTGCAAAATCTTAAGTCTCTTTCTCATCTTTTCCTTGCTAAACCTGTATCTCCAGTCATGACCTTTTTCCAGTAGAGTTAACCATCTTCTCTACTGACTAAACTACTTTCTGAGTGTCCTTAATTCTGCTAATGGAGTTATCATTATCTTAGTCACCTGGGTTACAATTTGAAGTTATCTTTAATTTCAAGGTACCGTTGATAGAAAAATCAATGACCATTCATTAAATACTTCTTTAGTATGTGGTGTGTTGCATGGAATGGTGCCAGGTGCTGAAGACTTCCTTCTGGAAGGATTTTGTATTCCATTTGCAAAGTTATGTTGTTATCACTGTCTTAATATTTATGATATTCAGTGACCACAGCCTTTTTAGAATCGGGTGGTAAAGGAATTCTTCACCAAAGGGGGTGGCCTTGAGCTTATCATTAAGGATGACAGAGATTTTTCTTGGAAGACCCAGATGGGCAAAAGTACAGGAATTTGGGGTGGATCAGAATGTGTATATAGTGGTATAGTGGTGGGTATGTTAGGTTCATACTAGATCCAGCCTTTTTTTTTTTTTTCCAAGAGAGGGAGGGGGGAAGACCCAGATGGGCAAAAGTACAGGAATTTGGGGTGGATCAGAATGTGTATATAGTGGTATAGTGGTGGGTATTGTGGGGTCATACTAAATCCAGCCTTTTTTTTTTTTTTCCAAGAGAGGGAGTGGGGAGGGGCAGAGGGGGTGGGAGAGAAAGAGAGAATGTTAAGCAGGCTCCATGCCCAGTGTGGAGCCCGATGCAGGGCTCGATTCCACAACCCTGAGATCAGGACCTGAGCCAGAATCAAGAGTTGGGTGCTTAACACATCCATGTGCCCCAGATCCAGCCATTTTTTTGAGTCTTGATTCTTCTTCCTTTGAATAACTAATGATCATAATTCATGTTTGAATAGTGCTTTTAATTTATAAAGCATCTGTTGTGTGTGTGTGTGTGTTTACACATATGTGCGCACACATGTTATTCTTTAAAAGATTATTTCGGAGAGAGAGGATGTGCATGCGAGCAGGGGGGATGGGCAGAGGGAGAGGGAAAGAGAATCTTAAGCTGAGCATGGAGCCTGGTCTCCGAGATCTCATGACCCTGAGATCATGACTTGAGCTGTGAAACCAAGAGTGGGATGTTTAACGGAGTCACCCAGGCGCCCCTACATATTTTATTACTTCAACATTTCAGTTACTTAGGAACTATCATCCCTTTTTTACAGAAGAATCAGACTTAGAGTGATATCGGTCATGGTCTTATATCTTGTAAAGGACAGAATCTGATCATTTTCTCTTTTCATCACACTACTTTTTAAAAATTAAAAATTGTGGGGGCGCCTGGGTGGCGCAGTCGTTAAGCGGCTGCCTTCGGCTCAGGGCGTGGTCCCGGAGTCCTGGGATCGAGCCCCGCATCGGGCTCCCTCCTCTGCTGGGAGCCTGCTTCTTCCTCTCCCACTCCCCCTGCTTGTGTTCCCTCTCTCGCTGGCTGTCTCTCTCTCTCTGTCAAATAAATAAATAAAAATCTTTAAAAAAAATAAAATAAAATAAAAATTAAAAATTGTGAATATTTTGAGTTATGAAGTATTTTAACATAGAGAAGAGAGAATATAACAATGACGTGCCAGATATTTTAAAACCAAATTTGGTTTTAAAACAGCTGAAGCTTTTCCATTCTTCAGCCTTCTTTCCTTAGCAGTGGCAACAAGGACTCATTGTCCTGAGATTGATAGGATTCATTTTTATCCATGCTTCTATTCTCTTACCGTATCTGTGCATATCCATAAATACAATGTTTTAACTTTCATACGGTTGCTCTGATAAAGGAATGTGTATTTTTCTGAGTTGCTTTTCTTTAGTTCACTCACTCGCTACTTGCTTGCTCACTCACTCAATAAATAGGCACTGTTCTCGGTCCAGGGGAATTTGATGATGGATAAGGAAGATGAAGCTACCTGCCTACGAACATTTCAGTGAGGAAAGACATATATTAAGTAACTAAAATTGATATGTTGATCGGGTTAGGATAAATAGCATGAAAGAAAAGTGAGCAGGATCAGGGAGTAGAGAATGATGTGGGAGTGTGATGTATGCTATTTTAGATAAAAAGTGGCCAGGGAAGTCCTTTTTCAAGAAGTGACATTTGAGCAGCTGAATTAACTGAAAGAGTAAGCATGTTAAATAAGATCAGGGAGAATTCCAAGGGAGGAGACATCAAGTGCAAAGGCATTAAGGTAGAAATGACCTTGGAGCACTTGAGAAATGGAAAGGAGTGATTCAGTGCAAAGTTGGGTAGGAGAATGGTAAGAAATTACTTTGAAGGAAAGGCCAAAGGCCAGATCTTGTAGGCCCTATAAAGTGATGTTAAGGAATTTGGATACTAAGTGTAATGGGAAGCCACTGAATAATTTTTGAGCAGAGGAATAATTTGACATATTTGTAAGATTACTTGTATACTAGAATTCTGTATAGTAGAAAAAAATGTGGAAGCACTTTCTATATTAGAATGGGAAGATCTTGAGCATATGTTGTTCATATGTTTTTCCGTACCTTTTTCTTTTTAGAACACCACTATGGAAAAAGAGGTTTTATGTATATATTTGTATTTGTTTGTATTTGTGTTAAATTTCTCTGTAAGGACATGAAAGACAGACACAAAAGGATTACTTTTGAGAAGGGGAATTGATTGATGTTGGGGAGAAAAATGGGAAGGAAACCGCAAAAACTTTTTATATGTCCAGAAAAATTTTAAAACATGCAGAAGCGTGTGCACATCTTAAGTATCCCACCAGCCGGATTTTCACAAACTGAGCTTTCCCATAGAGTCACCCAGAGGAGAAGCAGAACTTTACCGGGTTGACAGAAACTGAGTTTTTCTTCTAGTTAACACCCTTCCTTTCAAAGGGAAACCATCCTGACCTCTAACACAGCATGCGTTAGTTTTACCTCGTCATTGTACGTCACTCGTAACTCTGTGCTATTCAAGACAATTTGTTTTAAATTACTTACTATTTTTAGTTTAGTATTATGCAAGTAATGCATTAATAGATTCCCTTTGTGAAAAAGTTAAAACAATACAGAAATACATAAAACAAAACACAAGGACCCCTTTCTCTTGCCTTTCCCCATTCCATGCCTCTCCCCCATTCCATGCCTCTCCCCAAAGGTAACTGCAGTTACGAATTCAGTATGTAGCCTTCTAGTCCTTGTTCTTTGTGTACACGCAGAAGTAACTTTTCCCTTTTTTTTGGTTAATACGTAGTATGGTTAGTACTTGATGACGAGGATGAAGATAGTGGGATTAGTAATTAACATTTATTAAGCACCGTCTAGTGGTTAACTACAGTCTAGTGTCTGGTCTTCAGAATTTTCTCCTCTTGTCCCTTTCCTCAGCTTATTCTCTCCATTGTTCATATATTCTCTCTCCCACACACATGCACTATCCTGTCTGCTCTCCATTATGTTCCGTGTTACTGGATAAGTTAGCCAGAGCTGTCTGTTCTCTATTTTAGGAAATGCTCTAGTCATGTTTGCTCACATATTTTTTGGTGGTTGTTTGTGTCCCTATGCCTCTGAAATTTCTCTTGTTTTAGGCAAGTCAATGATATTTTGGTTTATTTTGTTACCTTTACTCTCTGGCCCAGATGGCTTTTATCCTATATCCTTGATGCAGCTACACCTGAGCTCCACGCTTCTAGCATATAACACTTCACTGTCCGTGACCTGTTACTGACAAATACACTTCCAGTCTTTCCTTATATTTCTTTAATTTTGCCTGCCTGGCAGAATTATCCCATGTAGGGTTGGGAAGTCCATCCACACAGAAGGAGTATTACTTTACTCTGCATACCTTTGCACCCATGGTTCTAGATTCTAACCATGGTTCGTAGCAGTCTGGATAGCCAGTGCTGGTTGATCAGTATCCAGAACAATGCTTGGCACTTACTAGGTCTCAGTAAGTGTATGTTGAGTGAATGAATCTGTTGGGTCTTAAGATGAAATATAATTTGGTGTGACTTATTTTTTTTTTTTTGTAAGCACCATCATGGCAGTTCACAGGGTATGGCACATAGCAAGCAATTAGTTATTATTGGTTGAATTTAACTCAGTTTTATTTTCATTTGTGTTTACCTGGGTTTTAACTAAACACACATATTCTTTTCTGGGAAGATGGATCCCAATCCAGAATGGTCTTGATGCCAGAAGTTTGGTAGAAATTGTCAAAGGCAGAGCTGCAGCATTATTTGCAATTTTAGGCACAATAAAAGAAGCCTCTTGGCTTCCAGTTTGTTACTGACATCCTTTTTCCAAACATTACTCCTGCTGTTTCACTAGCTGCTCATTGTCTGTAGTTGGCTGTGTAGTGACCACAGGGAATTGTACCCATTCTTATCAGTGCAGTGCTGCTGCACATCACTTCCTCCTGTCATCATCTCCAAGAGCTTCGTAAGCGCGCAGCGGGTGCTCTGCTGAGAGCAGGTTCTTTAACTTAACAGGCCTAAAATACCCCAGAAGGCAATAGGGATTATAAAATTACAAACTGTCCTTTTCTGGGTTAAATTTTGAATTTATTCCCTTTAAATCTATTCAGCATTTTTAGTTTTAAAATTAGATACTTCCCATTTTTCTAGCAATTATGTGTGCTATGATTTATCTGAGGATTTGTTATCTCTTATGAAAAAACTAATATAAAGCTTGATAAAATTTGCATCTAATAATGTGTCTTAAATAGGACTAAAGCTCTTCCCCAAACCTTATAAGTCTGTGAAACACTTTACAGAGAATAATGACCTTAGGAAAGAGATTTCTCTGAAGACTTTTGTTAACATTAGGACATACTGTGTTCAAAATTGACATGGCATGTGACATGGGTTTCAGTGAAGAGAAGTACTTCACAATCAAACCTTAGAAGGGCGTTTGGGGGCTTATTGGCCTGAGGAAAGGAAATGAAAGTCTAGAGGCTTATTTGTTTGGAAAATATGTAGGAGAGGAGGTAGAGCAATCTGTTTTTGCTTTTGGTGGTTGTTTGGCATTGCCAGTGAGTTATTTGTTCACGTTATGGAGAAAGGAAGTGAGTGGTCACAGGACTTTAGGGAATATTTCTCTTTTTAGACTTAGATTTTTGTTTTACTTTGTAATGTTTTTCTACTCTTATTTAAAAATAACATACTTTCCGATTATATTGATTTTAGATGTATGTTAATTGCATTCATTTAAGTTAGGGGTCTTATCCTTTTCCCTCTTTCTTTTTTAGGACTTGAACCAATGAAAGAATCTTATGGCACTTATGAAGATAAATGTCACTCCTCCCTTTTTAATTGGAACTTCTGCTTAGAACCTGTATGTGACTTTTCATCTGTGAGCTGTTCTTTGAGTAGCCACTGACTTTGAGTTGCAAGAAGGTCTCTGAAGATTTATATCAAATGACGTCAATGGCCAGCTTGTTTTCCTTTACTAGTCCAGCAGTAAAGCGATTGTTGGGCTGGAAGCAAGGTGATGAAGAGGAGAAATGGGCAGAAAAAGCAGTCGATGCTTTGGTGAAAAAGCTAAAAAAGAAAAAGGGTGCCATGGAAGAACTGGAGAAAGCCTTGAGCAGTCCAGGACAGCCGAGTAAATGTGTCACTATTCCCAGATCTTTAGATGGACGCCTGCAGGTTTCCCACAGAAAAGGCTTACCCCATGTTATATATTGTCGTGTTTGGCGCTGGCCTGATTTGCAGAGTCATCATGAGCTAAAGCCATTGGATATTTGTGAATTTCCTTTTGGATCTAAGCAGAAAGAAGTTTGTATCAACCCATACCACTATAAGAGAGTGGAGAGTCCAGGTAGGTTTTACATTGAGAAGAATTACAAAAACTTGTCTTTTTCTGATTTACGTTTCAGTGGATTGAGTAATTAAAAAGCTGCATTAGCCTTGTGTTTCCTTCTTAAAAATTTTAATCTTCAAAAAATAGTGGATTTTGAATTTAGCTTTTTATATATAGATAAAATAGCTCCCAAGTAGCTAATTCTAATTCATGTTCGCTGTAAGCAGTCATATGTCCACGAATCACTTGGTCGGTTGTACGCTTGCTGTGCCTTTCCTCTGCATGACATGTCTCTGTTTTATCTAAAACCTAAGCGCCATATGTGTGCTCCATCCCACTCCTTTTTGTCTATTCAAGAACTTTGTTCATACAGTTATCACCCCTCTCCCTAGGATTGCGTTTTTCCTCTCTATTAGACTGTTTCTGTCAGCACATAAGCATGTCATGCTACTGCCCATCCTAAAACAGAAGTTAAAGAATTCTGGTCCCGACCCCATTCACATCCCCTCACCCCCAGTCTCCTGTTTCTTTGAGTCCTTTTATAGGAGTTTCCTTTTTTTTTTTTTTTAAATCTTTACGTTACTTTCCTCCCATTCTTTCTGGACACCCCACCGCTTGGTCTATCTTCTCTACCATTTGACTTGTCAAGATCACCGGTGACTGCCTTCTGGATGGAGGGGTCATTCTCAGTCCTCATCTCACTTGCCTTTTCAACGTCATTTGAGACACTTGCTCTTCTTCTCTTCCACTCACAACTTTTGCTTTATTGGCTTCTGAAACATGACAGTCTTCTGCTTCTCTTCCTTCACAGGCTCTTTTTGCTGAGTCTCTTTACTGGCTTATTTTCCTGTTTTCACATGACTCAGTCCCTAGACCTTTTCTACATCTATATTTTTCCTCTGTGGGCTCTCATGCTGTCACGTGTCATAAAACTGTAAGCTCATGCTCACATTTTGAACTCCAGAGTGAACTTCTCCTTTGAGTTTAGACTTCTGTATTCAGTTGCCCTTTTGACATCTCCACTTGAGTGTCCCATAAACATACCAGATATAATATGTCTAAATAGGACTTTTGATTTTTTCTTCCCACCAAGTCCTTTTTGCCTCCAGTTTTCCCTGTTGAAGTAAATAGCATCAGCATTCATGTAATTGCTACCAAGAAGTCATTTTTTATTTCTCCATCTGAAGTCCTCATTTAAACTATGAGCAAATGCTGTTTGTCGTACCTTCAAAATATATCTTAATAATGTCCCATTTTACCATCTCTGACATCACTGTTCTAGGACAGACCATCATCATCTTCCACCTTAAGCAGTGTCCTAATTGGTCTCCCGGCCTCTTTTCTTTCCCCCCAATCCATTCTGTTTTCTGCACAGCAGCCAGAGTGATCTTTAGAAAATAGCAAATCATGGGGCGCCTGGGTGGCTCTTCAGTTAAGTATCTGACTCTTGGTTTTGGCTCAGGTCATGAGCTCAGGGTCGTGAAATTGAGCCATGTCAGGCTCCATGCTCAGTGGGGAGTCCGCCTGAGATTCTCTATGTAAAATAAATCAATCTTAAAAAAAAAAAGAAAAAGAAAAAATACCAAATTGACGTCTGTGCCTGCTCAAAACACTTAAGACTTTTATCACAGTTAGAACAGATTTCTACAAGCCCCTACATAACCTCTCTTTAAACTTCCTCTGTTGCGTGGACTTGCCCTACTCCTGCATCTAGACTTTTTTTTCTTTTCTGTTTTTTCTACTTAACTCTCTCCCTTAATCTTTTCATGGTACATTTTCTCACTCCATTCAGTCCTTGCTCAAATACCCCCATCACTACTTGATGCTGTGTTAGATATTTATTTTATTTATTGACTGATGTAAGCAGGAACTTCCTCTGTCTCATTCTGTACTGTATCACCAGTACTTAGAATAGTAGTATTACCTGGCACTTAGTAGGTGGTACACAGTAAATATTTTTTTTAATGAATGAATTATGTAAACTGAGATACTAGTTGGGTGTATTAGTTATCTTTTGCTGCATAACAGATTAAGTAAGTGGCTTAATACACATTTATTATCTCATAGTTTCTGTGGGACAGGAGTCCAGACATGGCTTAACTTGAGTCCTTTGCTAGGCTGTATTTAAGGTGTTGGTCAGGGCTTGGGTCTCATGTAAGGCTCAGCTGGGGAAGCATCTGTTTCCCAGGTCATGTGATTGTTGATGGGGTTCAGTTCCTTGTGGGCTATTGGACTCTTCTTGCTGGTTGTTGACTAGAGGCTGCCTTCATTTGTTTGCCACCTTTTTCATAGGTAGCTCACATTCATGGCAGCTTACTTCTTCAAAGACAGTAAGAAGAGAGAGGGTCTTCTTGATAGAAGGGCATTATATTCTTATACCATGCTGTCACCTTTGCCGTGTTCTGTTGGTGAACAGCCAGAGATAATACCTTGAAAGGGAGAGGATTATGCAAGGGTGAACACTGAGAGGCAGGAATCATGGTGGCCACCTTAGAAGATGTCTCCCATGCTGAATTTCACATGGAGATAATAAAAGCCTGGTATGGTGAAAAGGCTCAGGAAATAACATTGGATATGGAGACTAGCTAAAAGAACGGTCGTGATGGTGCTGTCAGGGAGAAGTGACCCACGCATGAAATTTTAGTATATCATGGTTAAAAAAGAAGATTCTGAAAGTTCCCAGAGAGAAAAAACAGGACACATAGAAAGGACTGGAAGTGAGAATGTTGGGTTTCTCAGAGCAGTTGTGGATTCTAGAAGACAGTGAAGCAGTACCCCTAAAATTCAGAGAGAATAAGTTTATTCTGGAATCTGCAGACAAACAAAAGACAAGATATTTTCATATATGCAAGGACTAAAAATTTATCTTCCTTTTACCCCCCCTTTTAAAAAAAATTCTTATTTATTTGAGAGAGAGAAAGAGAGAGAGCAAGCGAGCGAGCAGGGGGAGAGGCAGATGGAGAGGCAGGGAGCCTGATGTTGGGTTCCATCCCAGGACCCTGGGATCATGAGCCGAGTCCAAGGCAGACATTTAACTGTCTGAGCCACCCAGGTGCCCCCTTCCTTTTACCCTTCTTAGGGAACTAATAGAGCAGAAGGTCTAGAAAATGGGTTCCAACAGGAGAGAAGAGAAGGGAAGTCTAAGGACTTGAGATCTCTAGGAGACTTAAGGGGAGCTACCAGTCTAGATCATAGAAGGATGAAGGGTCCAGGGGAAAAAATGAGTTAATAGATTGTTTATTTGTGGCATCTGGAAAATAGTATTGATAGGAGTTTAACAAACCTATTAGACTTCTGGAAATATTAGTGGTGTGTACTTAAGATTAAGCAAATGAAGACAAGTCAGTAATCAGCTTTACTTAAAGCACTGTTCAAGAAAAAAAATAGAATCATAGTACATACTTGGCTCAGGAATGAATAATATTTGTACATATAATAAACACCAGATGTTGATTTAACCAACATTTTTTATGTAAATTTATTGAGGGGAATGGGAATGGGAGTGGGGTAAAATGATATAAGAAAACTGTTCCATTTGCCACAATAGCAAATCAGCAAATGATGTCTTGGCAAATTAATAATAGCAATATAAGCATATTATTTAGCAATGCGCAAAGTAAGTATCAGAAGAGGTGGCTAAGAATTTAAATTTGTTGTCTCTGGAAGCAGTATGGGAGGAGGCTTAGAAGTTGCCTAGTTTGTTATCTCTTGTAGCATCTGTCTTTTTAAACTATGTATTTTGGATTAAAATAGTCTTTAAAAAGTGATGTGTATAGATAATAAGAAGTCAGTGATTTTAGCTCTGCCTCTAAAAAAAAAAATAAAGGTATTACTGGATTGAATTCCTCATTAGTTATTTCACTTCGTCTTTCGGCTTGCTAGCCAGCTAAACTTAGAATTCTTATGGTCTAATGCCTCCTAACCAATGGCAGCTGTCCCATCATTCTGTAAAGGGAACAGCAGTTGGTAATGCACAGTAGAGCGAAACAATTGTAATCAGATGTTAACCACATAATTACAACACCGATTCAGTACGAAGAAAAGAGACGAAAAACAGTCCCGATACGGACGTAGAGAGCCCCTCATTCCTCAGGTACATCCCTAGTTCAGGCAGGGAAGTATGACCTAGTTAACTTAAAAACAGCTTGATTTTGTTGCCGCTGAATGATGTCCGAGTCAAAGTGAGATTTTTGGAAGTAAAATTACATTGACAGATACTGAAAAGTTGTAAAAGAGATGAACTGATACAGTTAAGAGTTTAAAGAAATCATGTTTGTTTCAACTTCCTTAGGGAAGGGTAGTCAGATATTTCTATGTGATTGGTCGTTTGAGTCTTCAGAAAAACTGAATGTTTGAATAGAGTTAACCTTTTAAAAATAGGTCTCTTAAAATATTTAGGCTTTGTTGGATATATTTTCATTATGATCATGTTTAGAAAACTGATTTTGAATGGAAGACTTCTACATAGGAAATATTTTTTTTTTTTTAAAGATTTTTTTTATTTATTTATGTGACAGAGAGACAGCCAGCGAGAGAGGGAACACAGCAGGGGAGAGGGAGAGGAAGAAGCAGGCTCCCAGCCGAGGAGCCCGATGTGGGACTCGATCCCGCAACGCCAGGATCACGCCCTGAGCCGAAGGCAGACGCTTAACGACTGCGCTACCCAGGCGCCCCTCTACATAGGAAATATTATTTTCACTAGGGAAAACTTGACCGAAGAGCATAAAATGTGAAATCTGAAATGTTCAAAATTGGAAACACAGAGGCTTTCTGGGCATTTTAATAGCTGACCTCAGTGTCACACTCTAATCTCAGCTCCTAGTTCAGTGTTCAGGCCAACTGTGAATATGCTTTCTTATCTCCCTCCTGGAGTCTCCCCATCTCCTTCTCTACTATCCCTGCACCTGGTACTCCCTGTTCTTTTTTTTTTTTTTTTTTTTTTTTAAAGATTTTCTTTATTTATTTGACAGAGATAGAGACAGCCAGCGAGAGAGGGAACACAAGCAGGGGGAGTGGGAGAGGAAGAAGCAGGCTCATAGCAGAGGAGCCTGACGTGGGGCTCGATCCCATAACGCCGGGATCACGCCCTGAGTTGAAGGCAGACGCTTAACCGCTGTGCCACCCAGGCGCCCCCTGGTACTCCCTGTTCTTTAATGTCCAGTCAGATGTAATCTTTTCCAAAGTGTTTTGTTTGATTCTTGCTAGCTGGAAGTGCTCACCTCTGTTGAACTCTCACTACATTAAATTCTCTGTGTTATGATTGTTTTTAAATATGTCTTCTTTCCTGAATAGGAGAGGTATCTTTCCTGGATTTTCTGTTTTCCAGAGCTCTTTATACAGGCCTAAATCCTTAGAGTGCTTTTGGTTTAGTTATTATGTAAATATACATTCAAGGTTCTACGAAGCAGCCCTTCCTGAAAGTAAATTGGTTTAATAAGTTTACAGTTTTACTGAATCCTTTCTATCTACCCTTGAATGTGTATGGGATATTTGCTTTAGTCTTTGCTGACAGATGACTTTTGATTTTTGTCTTTCAGTCTTACCTCCAGTATTAGTGCCTCGTCACAATGAATTCAATCCACAACACAGCCTTTTGGTTCAGTTTAGAAACCTGAGCCACAACGAGCCGCACATGCCACAAAATGCAACGTTTCCAGATTCTTTCCACCAGCCCAACAACACTCCTTTTCCCTTATCTCCAAATAGCCCTTATCCCCCTTCCCCTGCTAGCAGCACATATCCCAATTCCCCAGCAAGTTCTGGACCAGGAAGTCCATTTCAGCTCCCAGGTAAGAATTTATTTTGTTGATTTTATTGATTAATCAGCAGTTGTTTTCATATTGCTGGCCCTCCGGGTGAATTGTTACATGCTAGCAGGTAGCTATTTTTGACTCTGTGTTCTTTGGTAATTATTTGATTTCCAGAAGAGTTATGGATTTCATTTTGCCATGTACCATATGTTTTTTAAAAATGGAAGTAGCCGTATTTTTCACAGCAATAGAAAAAACAATCCTAAAATTTGAATACAACCATAAAAGACCCAAGAATAGCCAAAGCAATCTTGAGAAAGAAGAATCAAGCTAGAGGCATCACACTGCCTGATTTAAAACTATATTGCAAAACTATAGTAATGTTTTAAACAAATTTTTAAAAATTGAAGTATAATTAACTATGGTTTTAAAGATACCATAATTAAAACAGTGTGGGCTTGGCATTAAAACAGACCTGTAGGTCAGTGCAGCAGAAGAGAGAGCTCAGAAATAAAGCCACACTTTAGATAAAGAGTTAATTTATGACAGAGAAGCTTAGAATATACACTGGGAAAGGACAGTCTCTTCAATAAATGATGTTGGGAAAATTGGACAACCACATGCAAAAGAATGAAGCTGGACCGCTATCTGACACCATACACAAAAATTAAGTCAAAAGGGATTAAAGACTTGAACATAAGACCTAAAACCATAAAACTCCTAGAAGAAAACATAGGCAGCTCCTTGACATTGGTCTTGGTGCTGATTTTTTGAATTGATCCCAAAAGCAAAAGAAGCAAAAAACAAGTGGGACTACATCAAACAAGACGTTTCTGCACAGCAAAGGAAGCCATTAATAAAAATGAAAAGGCACCCTACTGAATGGGAGAAAATATTTGAAAATCATATATCTGATGAGGAGATAATGAGCAAAATACATAAAGAATTCATACAGCTCAATAGCACAAAAACAAACATTCCAATTAAAAAGTGAGGACCTGAAAAGGCCGCCTTCCCAAGAAGACATACGCATGATCAACAGATACATGAAAAGGTGCTCTGCATCATTAATCATCAGGGAAATACAAATTGAAACCACAAATGAGTTATCTATCACCTTATACATGTTAGAGTAGCTATTATCAGAAAGACTAGAAATAACAAGTGTTGGCGAGGATGTGGAGAAGAGGGAATCCTCATGCGGTTGGTGGGAATGCAGATTGGTACAGCCACTGTGGAAAACAGTATGGAGTTTCCCAAACTGAGGGTTGATGACAGAGAAGGGCTTGGAGGTAACTGGGTGATGGACATTAAGGAGGGCACGTGATGTAGTGAGTACTGGATATTATATAAGACTGATGAATCACTGACATCTACCTCTGAAACCAATAATATATGTTGATTAATTGAATTTAAATTAAAAAAAAAAGAAAAACCTTACGGAGTTTCCTCAAAAAATTAAAAATAGAAGTACCACGTAATCCAGTAATTCTAGTTTTTGGTACTTATGTGAAGAAAACGAAGACACTAACTTGAAAACATCTGCCAGTCCCAGGTTCATTGCAGCATGATTTATAATAGGAAACGGAAGCAACCTAAGTGTCCATCGATGGATTAATGGATAAAGAAATTGTGGTGTATTCAGCCATAAAAAAGAATGAAATCTTGTCATTTGTAACAACATGGCTGAACTTTTAGAGTATTAAGCTGAATGAAGTAAGTCAGGGAAAGACAAATACCATATGATTTTTTTTATATGTGGAATCTAAAAAAACTCCCAAAAATCCCAGATCATAGATACTGAGAACAGTTTGGTAGTTGCCAGAGTCAAGGGATAGGAGAAATGGATGAACTGGTTTTGTTTTTTTTTTTAGTTGAAATAATTTGAATGTTCTAAAAAAACAAAACAAAACAAAAAAAGACAAGCATTTTTGGAGAGATGATCCTTTAAGAATAATGAAAAAAAAATACACTTTCTCTTTTCATCCTGTCGTCTTTCTCTCACTGCTTGATTTTTCTTGTAGCTTATATTACTGTCCAACAGATTGTCTGTATTTATATTTTGTCCTTTCCTTCTCCCTATCTTGACTATACACTCCACGAAAAAGGGAATTTTAGCCTCTTTTTTTTTTTACTGTTACATCCCCAGTCCCTGTATCAGAGCCTGGTATACAGTAGACCCTCATTAAATATTTGTGAAATGAATGGGTAAACTTACAGAAATACATACATTTATAACCAGCTATGCAAAGTGGCTGCCACTGCAGCTTGAGAGGGAAGCCAGTGGTGCTAACTTGAAAGGCTTCATAGGGAGTCCTCTATGTGTGAAAGGCAGAGTGTTCTAATAAGTTATCAAAAACCTGAAGACAAAAAGACTATGTGTTTGATGGTTATGACGTGGAGTAGGTAATCTGGAAAACTGGAAGTGTGTTTAGGTATCATTGAATCATTTATTGGCCCAAACACCTAAATTATGTACTTCCAGGCATTAAAAATAAAAGTTCTACCCCCCCAGAAAAGAAGTAGCCATATTTGACTTAAATATTTTCAACTAATTTATAATATGAAGTACCATTTATTGAGTGCCTTTTGTATAACTGGTACTGTGATGAAAGATACCGCATTAAATTTAATCTTCAGAACAACCATGTGAGATAGATAGTACTCCGATTATACTGGTGGATAAAGAAATTAATACTCGCTTCAAGAGTTGAAGTACCTTCGTGGAGTTTCCGACCTAGGTTTCTCTGACTCTAAAGACTGTGCTTTTTTATTTTTTAACTTTACTGCTGGTCACATCACTCTAGACATTGGAAAGTTAAAAGGCACCCCAGTTATCTTTAATTAGGTAACTGATGAACTGGTTTGCCTGGAGAAAGTTCATAAGTAGATTTTATAAGGTGCCCAGATTTTGTTAGGGGCGTGTCATATATGGGTGCATCATTATGTTACTTTGTCAAGAAATAGTTGAATGCCTGCTGTTGCAGGTGGAGTCATATGTAAGTCTATTGTTTCTGGTTTCTTTACTGCATGTTGATTTTTTTTTTCCAAGAAGAATTAAGTATCAACTGTTTAACTTGCTGTTAGGTATTTGTTCCAAAACTAATTTTCATACTTTGCCCTAGATTCAGTCTGCTTACAGTTCTGTGTCAAAATAGACCTTGTACAAACCTTGGAGTGGAAGGTAGATATTATTCAGTATTTATAGTTACTGAGACAAAGAAATATAGCTGTAGCTTATGCAAAGGTTTTTAACTATGAGTGCTGGAACTCAAAAAGATTTTCTAGTTCACATTCAGATTTCCTAAGAATTACCAATCATTTAGTAGGGCATGACAGCTATTTTAGAATGTTGAAAAGAATTAGACGCCTAGCTGCTGTTCATGTTGGTACGTTTCATAGGAGTATAGTTTTTAATCTCCGGTGTTAATTAACAACATACAGTGTGTGATGATGTTGATAATTTAAAAGTATCTCTATAGAGATACACTCAAACTAGGATAATCTGTGTCCTGCGGATCGGTTTGTAGTTGTTGCAGTTTCTCCCAGCTTATGATTCTAAGCACATAAAGACAAAATCCTAGACCTTGAATTCTATTTTAGTGAATTTTAGCACTGATCTTACTATCCTGGGTTGGACCGAATACATGAGGACCTTTACCATGTTTTCACTAACTAACGGGTGTGCTGTCTTTTCTCCTTTTCTCTTGCCTCAGGTAGCGTCCTACATTTTTGTTTGTCTGTAATGCTCAGTGACAAATCCTGCTGGTGATCTTAGGAGCTTTTTAATGCTTTTAGAATACATTAAAGCAGGATGAAGATATTAACTATTCTTTTGGGACTTTAACTTGTCTCATTTCTTCTTCTTAGCTGATACTCCTCCTCCTGCCTATATGCCACCAGATGATCAAATGGGTCAAGATAATTCCCAGCCAATGGATACAAGCAATAATATGATTCCTCAGATTATGCCCAGTATATCCAGCAGAGGTAAGAGAAATTCTCATCATAATTTGTTGTTGCTGCTATTTTATTTGTTTTTTAACTTCTTACCACTTCTTAAAAACAACTTTATTGAAGTATAATTCATAAACCATAACATTTATCCATTACAAGTGTATGAGTCAGTGATTTTTAGTAAATGTATAAAGTTTTGCACCGTCATCACAATCTAGTTTTAGAAACTCTCATAATCCTTTAAAAAGACACCTTGTACATATTTGCAGTCCATCCTTGGCTCCTGTCCTCCTGTCCTGTCCAGTTCCAGAGACCCTCTAATCTGTTCTCTGTGTATACAGATTTACCTTTTCTAAACATTTCATGTATGTAGAATCACATAACGTGTCGTCTTTTGCATCTGGCTTCTTTCACTTAGCGTAATGTTTTCAAGGTTCTTTCATGTTGAAACATGTATCAGTAGTTTTTTCCTTTTTATTGCTGAACAGTTTTCCATTGTACGGATGTACCACATTTTTTTTAGCCATTCGCCAGTTCGTGGACATTTGAGTTATTTCTAGTGTTTGGCTAGTATGACCACTACTGTTAGGAACATTTGCGTATAACTCTGTGTGGGTTTTGTTTTTATTTTTCTTGGGTAAATACCTAAGAATGGAATTTGTGAGTGAATATGGTGAATTTAACTATTTAAGAAAAACTGCCAAATTTCTCCAAAGTAGCAGTGCTGTTTTATATTCTCTAACATCTGAGGGTTCCATTTTCTCCACATGCTCTTATTTATTTATTTTAAAAAGATTTTATTTATTTATTTGAGAGAGAGAGAGAGAGAGAGTACAAGCAGGGGGAGCAGCAGAGGAGAGGGAGAAGTGGGCTCCCTGCTTAGCCCAACGAGGAACTGACTGAGCCACCCGGGTGCCCCGTCTCCACGTGCTCTTGATACTTGTTATTATCAGTCTTTTTGAATGTACCCATTTTAGTGGGTATGAGGTAGTGTCTTATTATGGTTTTAATTTGCATTTCCATTTAATTTGCATTTAATTTTCCGTCATTTTCTTAATGAGTAATGATGAGCATTTTTTTTTTTTAAAGATTTTATTTATTTATTCGACAGAGATAGAGACAGCCAGCGAGAGAGGGAACACAAGCAGGGGGAGCGGGAGAGGAAGAAGCAGGCTTCCAGCGGCGGAGCCTGATGTGGAGCTTGATCCCATAACGCCGGGATCACGCCCTGAGCCGAAGGCAGACGCTTAATGACTGAGCCACCCAGGCGCCCCAATGATGAGCATTTTTTATGTATTTACTAGCTGTTCATATATTTAAATCTTTTGTCCATTTTTAACTGGGTTGTTTTACTATTGAATTGTAAGAGTTCTTTATATATTCTAGATAGAAGTCCTTTATTAGATGTATGATTTGCAGATCTTTTCTCTCAGTCTGGATTGTTGTTCCATTTTCTTAATGTCTTTTGAAGCACAAAAGTTTTCAGGGTTTTTTGTTTTGTTTTGTTTGTTTTTTGTGGATTTTTTGGTACACCTTTATTTTCTCTTCAGTAAGTTGAAATCCTTGAGGGGTACAGTATCACACGGATTCTGTGGCAAATGGCTTTAAGAGGAAGGTTGCTTGGGAATTTGGCACAAACCATGCTGCTGTTTCCATGAGCACGAGTTACTTTTCCCCACATTACTCTGGTTTTGTATGGTTCGCCACCAGGAGTCACTGTATTGTTCTTTGCTTTGTACACAGAAGCACATCTCTTGCCTAGAAAAGAGTTCAGTTTCATTTCGAGCATAAACACCTTCAATTTTAAGAAGAGTTGTGTGCTCCCTCTAGTTCTGGAGACCTCACTTAGAGCCAGCAAAAGTGGCGCTGGACCACAGCCTTCCAGACGTATTTGTCATTTTAGGAGTCCTGTTCCAAGCAGGCCTCTACAGGCTACAAGATGGCAGAAAGAGCTGAAAGTTTTTAATTTTGACGGAGTCTGGTTTATCACTTTTTTCTTCCCTTGTTCATGTTTTTGGTGTTGTATCTGGGAAATCTTTGTCTATCCCAAAGTCATGAAAATCTTCTGTTTCGTCTTCTAAAATTCTGTAGCTTTAGCTTTTACTTTTAAGTCTGTGATTTATTTTGAGTTAAGCTCTCTGTATGGTAAAGATCTACATTCGTCTTTGTGCCTGTAGACATTCATTTGGTTCTAGCACTATTTTGTTGAAAAGAGTATCTACCATTTCTCCATTGAATTGCCTTGGCATGTTTTTCAGAAATCAATGGAATAAATGTAAGAGTTTATTACAGGACTCTCAATTTGTTCATTGATTGGTATGTCTATACTTCATAGTCTTAAGATACTTACTAAAGCTTCATATTTGAAAACGAGAAGTGTTATTCCTCCAACTTTGTTCTTTTTCAGAATTGTTTAGCACTTCTTCATTCTTTGCATTTGCGTATCATTTTGGTATTGGTTTGTTAATTTCTGCCTCCCAAAAATCCCCTCCTTGGATTTTGATAGAGATCACGTTGAATCTCTAAATCAGTTGGGGGAGGTTTGCCATCATCTTCCAGTGCACAGGTGTGGTATGTCTTTCCATTTATTTAGATCTTCCTTTGTTCAGTATAATTTTTTTTTTTTACCTTCTCTTTGTAGATGTATTCCTAAATGAATGGAATTTGGTTTCTTCTTAATTAAATATATTGAAATACAGTTGATTTTCATATATTAATCTTGTAACCTGAAGCCTTGCTGAATTCATTTATTAATTCTAGTAGGGATTTTTTGTGTGTGCGTGTTTATCTGGATTCCTTAGGATCTTCTAAATATAAGAACATGTCACTAACAAATAGCATTTTTTTTTCCCGCTATCCAATCTGGTTGCCTTTAAATTTTTTTTTTCTCTCTCTCATTACAGGGCATGTATCAAAAACCTATAGTTATCTTCCATGGTAAAGACTGAATTACTTTTCCCTTACAATTGGGAACAAGAGAAGGATGCCTCCTCTCACTACTTCTGTTCACCATTGTTCTGGAGGGTCTAGCCATAAACTATTAGTTCTATTCCTAGTTTGCTGAGAATTTTTATCATGAATGGATGTTGGATTTTGTCAGAAGCTTTTTCTGCATCTGTGGAGAGGATCAGATGAGGTTTTTTTCTTTTTTCTAGTTAGTAAGTTGTATTACATGAACTTATTTTCTGATGTGAAACCAGGCTTGTATTCCTGGGATATTCCCACGTGGTCTTGGGGTATAATTCTTTTTAATGTATTTCTGGATTTGATTTACTGATACATTGTTGAATATTTTTGCTTGTATATTTGTGAGGGAGGGATAGTGGTGTGTAGTTTTGTTGTGATGTCTTTATTTTAACATTGGTATCAGGGTAATAATGACCTTATGGAGTGAGTTGGCAAGTGTTCCCTCCTATTTTTGGAAGAGCTTATTTGTATTATTTCTTCTTTAAATATTTGATAGAATTTAACAGTGAAGCCGTTTGGGCTTGGACTTTTCTCTGTGGGGACATTTTTAATTACTGATTCAGTTTCCTTAGCTGGATCAGTCTATTCAGAGTCTATTTTTTCTTGAGTCAGCTTTGGTAACTTGTGTCTTGCTAGGAGTTTGTCCATTTTGTCTAAATTGTCTAATTAGCTGGCATAAAGTTTTTCATAGTATATTTTACAATACTTCTAATTTCTGTAGGGGTTAGTGGTGACGTCTTCATTCCTGGTTTTTGTATTTTGTATCTTGGTTTAGCTAAAGGATTGTAAATTTTGTTGATCTTTTGAAAGAACCAGTTTTTCTCTTTTTCATTGATTTCCAAATCCATTCGCCATTATTTTCTTTATTCTGCTTACTCTACGTTTAGTTTTCTTTTTATAGTTTCTTAAGGTGAAATCTTAGGGTATTGGTTTCAGTTGTTTCTTCTTTTTTAGCGTAGGAATTCAAGACCACTCCTTTAGCTGCATCCCATAATTTTGGTATGTTTTGTTTTCATGCTTAATTAGTTCAAAATATTTTTAAATTTCCCTTGTGATTTCTTACTTTGACCCTTGGATTATTTAGTAATACATTAATCAGTTTCCACATATTTTGGGATTTCCCCAGTTTTTTCTGTTGATTCCTAATCTCATTCCCGTGTGGGATTACAAAGCATTGAAATAACTTTGTATGATTCCAGTTCTTTTTAAAATTTATTGAGAATTGTTTGTGTTTTTGTATAGCCTGTGATCTAAGAATGGTTTTTAGATTATTAAAGAGTTGTTAAAGAAGAAGAATATGTGACAAAAATAATATGTGGCTTGTAAAACCTAAAATATTTGCATTCCAGTTGGTCATCGTATTTCATCCTTTTTATATGTTCCTGGATTTGGTGGACAGGAAAGGTTTGCCAACTCCTGGTGCAGCAGTGGTCTGTTTTAGAGACTATTCCAGGTGCATTTGAAAAAAAAAAACAAACCTTTGTATTTTGATACTGTGGAGTGTCATAAGTTCTGTGGATTTTAGTTACATCAGGTTGGTTGATAGTATTGTTCAAGTCTTGTGTATCGTTGCTTGTTTTCTTTCTAATTGTTCTGTTAGTTGTTGAGAGTGTGACATTGCAAGTTGGGATACCCCCAACTGTTATTGTTGGATCATTTATTTCTACTTTCATTCGTGTTGGTTTTTGCTTCATATGCTTTGGGGGCTCTGCTGGGAAAGTGAACAAACAACTCAATATCATTAAGTACACCCACAGTGTCTTGCAATCATCAGTCACCAGTGTCCATTTCCAGAACTTTTCATCATCTTGTATGGAACTCTCTACCCATTAAACAGTAACCCCCCTCCCCTTAGCCCCTTGGTAACTACCATTCTAGTTTCTGTCTCTATGAATTTGCCTATCTAAGTGGAATCATACAATATTTGTCCTTTTGTGATTGGCTTTTTTCACTTAATCTTCTCAAGGTTTATTCATGTTATAGCATGTATCAGAATTTCATTTCTTTCCAAGACTAAATGTATTCTCTTGTACGCGTATACTACATTTTGTTAACCCATTTGTCAGTCGATGGACATTTGGGTTGTTTCTGCCTGTTGGTAGAAGAGTGAATAATGCCATCATGCACATTGTTGTACAGGTGTTTGTTGGACTCTGCTTTTTAAATCATTTGGTATCCTATGCCTGGGAGTAGAATTGCTGGATTCTGTGGTAATTCTCTTTAACTTTTTGAGGAACTGCCAAACTGTTTTCCAAGGCAGCTGTACCATTTACACATTAACACTAGCAGAGCTTTTTTTTTTTTTTTTTTTTTTTAAGATTTTATGTATTTATTTGACAGAGAGAGACAGCCAGTGAGAGAGGGAACAAAAGCAGGGGGAGTGGGAGAGGAAGAAGCAGGCTCCAGCGGAGCAGGGCGCCCAATGTGGGGCTCGATCCCAGGACCCTGGGATCATGCCCTGAGCTGAAGGCAGACTGAGCCACTCAGGCGCCCCAACACTAGCAGTGCTTTAGAGTTCGATTTCTCTACATTTTTGCCAATACTTACTAATTTCCGTGTTGTTGTTGTTTTTTTTAAATAGCCACCTTAATGGATGTGAAGTGGTATCTGGTTCCAAAGTCATTGTTGGTTTTTTTTTGAGATTATGTTTATTTATTAGAGAGAGCACCAGTACGCACGCATGCACAAGGGTGGGGGGAGGGGCAGAAGGAGAGGGAGAAGCAGACTTCCCGCTGAGCAGGGAGCCTGATGTGGGGCTGATCCCCGGACCCCATGATCATGGAAGGCAGACACTTAACTGACTGAGCCATCCCCCAGGTGCTCCTAAAGTCACTTTGCTTTGAGACTTTAATCTATTTAGTCTGTAACAAGTTTAGGAGAAGTAAGGTACTGCCATTTTATACATGTCTTAAAAGAATGATGTTTACATTGCGTGCTTGTGATGATACTGAAGGAGTATTTGTCATACTTTGCTTTCCCGGGAGCCCCACATTTCTAAGAACAGTTAAATTTCAGCCCTCCCTAGTAGTCTTGTTAATGTATCAATACTGTCTTTGCTTTTTCAAGGTCTAGAATTTATCTAGGACTTTTATCATACTAATTTTCTGATAATTCATAGAACCTACCTTAATCTAGAGCAAAATGCGACTCGATATGAATCCCTGTACCTCTCCCTGCTCACTTTGCAGCCTCAGGTAGCATTTAAAATCTCTCTGCTTCTCTTTCCCCATTTTGTACATTAAACAGAAGTTTTATACAGGAATTATTGGTTGTCGATTGGATTAGACACTGTGTGTAATGGGCAACGCATACCGCGTATCAGGGGATAGCCAGTAAATGGTATTCTCATTCTTCTTCTGAAACTTGGGACTGGATTTACCCGCCTTGTCATCTTCCTTCCCTTCTTTGTCCCGGCCGTCCAGAGATCAGAGTGCAGCTTCGTGGTGCTGTCTGTTAGGTCCTCCTTGCACTATCATTTGTTGTAGCCAAACAGCTGAGTCCCTTTAGGGAGACTTGGCACTCAAGTCTTCTCACCCTCATTGATGTCTTTTTTCACCAAAGTTTCCTCTCGTTTCAATTCTATTTTGTGTTTTTTCTGTCTCTTTTATTTTGACAGAGAGGTGACGAAAGGGACATCAGAGTTAAACTGCAGCGCCTTGAATTGCCAGTTGACAATATGTCCTACTCTTGGAGCAGAAGCAGAGCTCTTCTTTTTCTTCTTTTCTCTGAACCAAAATTGTCTTTTTAGTTTTGCTTAGCAATTTTTTCTCGACAGGCTTCTGCTCATTCTCGGCTCTAGCTTTCCCGACACTATTCTTATAACTGCTTGCAACTCATTTGTATGTGTCTTTGGTTGTGGGCCCCTCCCTGTTCCATCGTTTATATAAACTTCTTTATATTGTGAGCCCTTAGGACTTCTCTTTATGGGTCCACATTCATTTATTTTTTCTGTTCCTCCTTATCTGAATTCTTTGCAATTGAATAATCAAAACTGAGTCTTAAAAGTTTACCAATTATTTTGTACTGCCTACCTAGGCCACATAGCCATTCTTGAGGGTTTTTTGGACATTTTTAATTTCTGCCTTTTTTGAAAGGAAACTTGAGGGTTCCTGTCTTTTCTTTCTGATTTCAGCCCCAAGAAAGATAATCTGCAAGCACTGGGTGAAAAATTTACATGTGTCCTTCCCATCCATCACGTCCATTATGAATTGTTAACTTTACAATAATAAGAGTTTGGCCGGTAGTTTATTTTGTGTATATATCTTTTTCCATAGACAGTTCTGGTGTTTAACATTAGATGTATATCACCTTTTACCTAAAGTTCATGCTCACTTAGTTGTGTTTTTTTTTTTTTCTTTTCTTTTAGTTTTTTGTAAAACAGACTTTATTTTTTATGTGAGTTTTAGGTTCACAGCAAGTAAGAGTGGAAAGTACAGAGAGTTCCCACGCACCCCCTGCCTCTTCATATGCCCAGCCTTGCCAGCTACCAAAACCCTACACTGGAGTGGTGCATTTATTACAGTCTTACCTATCTTTACACATCATTATCACCCCAAATTGATGGTTTACATTAAGGTTCATTTTTGGTGTTGTACGTTTCATGGATTGTAACAAATGAATCATGACAGGTATGTACCACTATAGTACTGGTGGTATACAGAAGTATATCTACAGTATACTGTTCATTCCTCACTCCTTCGAACCTGCAACCACTGGTATTTTTACTGTCTCCATAGTTTTACCTTTTCCAGAATTTCATCTGGTTAAAATCATACAGTATGTAGCCTTGTCAGATTGGTTTCTTTCACTTAGTAACATGCACTTAAGTTCCCTCATCCCTTTTCATGTCTTGATAGCTCATTTCTTTGTAGAGCTGAATAATATTCCATCATCTGGAATTTCCCACAATTTATCCATTCACCTGCAAAAGGACATCTTGGTTGCTTTCAAGTTTTGGCAATCACAGATAAAGCTGCTATAAACATCTGTGTGTAGGTTTTTGTGTGGACACAAGTTTTTAGCTCCTTTGTGTAAACATTGAGGAGCATGTTTATGGATTTTATGGTAAGAGTATGTTCAGTTTTGTGAGAAACCACCAAACTGTCTTTCAAAGTGGCTGTACCATTTTATATTTCCACTAGGAGTGAATGCGAATTCTCTTGCTCCACATCCTCACCAGCTTTTGGTGTTGTCACTCTTTTGATTTTTGGCCATTCTTATGGGTGTATAGTGGTGTTTTATTGCTATCTTAATTTGCATTTACTGATGACACATGATGTGGAGCATGTTTTTATATGCTTATCTGTTATGTATATATCTTCTTTGATGCGGTGGCTGGTTATGTCTTTGACCCATTTTTTAAATTGGGTTACTTACTTTCTTGTTGGATTTTAAGCATTCTTGGTATATTTTGGATAATAGTCCTTTACCAGGTATGTCTTTTATACATACTTTCTCCCAGTCTGTGGCTTGTCCTCTTAATCTGTTGATAGTGTCTTTTGCAAGCAGAAGCTTTTAATTTTTTAATAAACTCTGCCTTATTAGTTCTTTCATGGTTCATGCCTTGGTGGTGTATCTAGAAAGTGATTACCATATTCATGGGTCATCTAGATTTTCTGCTATTTTATCCTGTAGAATTCTTACAGTTTCATGTTGTACATTTAGGTCTATAATTGACTTTGAGGTAATTTTTGTGAAGGGTGCGATGTCTGTGTGTAGATTAATTTTTTTGCATGTGCATGTCAGTTCTTGTAGTATTTGTTGAAAAGACTGTCTTTTCTCCATGCCTTTGTTCCTTCATCAGAAATTGGTTAACTGTATTTATATGGGTCATTTTCTGGGCTCTGTCTTCTGTTCCTTTGATCTGTTTGTGTATTCTTTTTGCCAGTACCATACTGTCTTGATAACTGTAGCTTTATGGGCAGTTGAATAGTGTCAGTCTTCTGATTTTGTTCTTCTGCAGTATTGTGTTGGGTATTCTGGATCTTTTGCTGCCCCAAATAAACTTTAGAATCGGTTTGTTCATATCCACAAAATGATTTGCTGGGATTTGGATTGGGATTGCGTTGATATCTGTAGATCATGTTGGGAAGAACTGACTTCTTGGCAGTATTAAGACTTCCTTTCCATTAACATAGGCTATCTCTGCATTTATTTAGTTCCTCTTTGATGTCTCTGTTTAGGGTTTTATAGTTTCTTCATATAGATCTTATACCTGTTTTGTTGGATTTTTACCTGAGTATTTCTTCTTTTGAATGCTAATATAAATGGTGATGAATTTTTAATTTCAAGTTTCACATGTTCATTCCTGATATATATAGCAAAGTGATTGACTTTTGTATATTAACCTTGCATCTTGCAACCTTGCTATAATAGTTTAATTAGTTCCAGGAGGTTTTTTTGGTCATTTTTTTCAGATTTTCTATGTAGACAGTCATGTCATTTGTGAACAAAGACAATCGTATTTCTTCCTTTCCAATTTGTGTACTTTCTATTACCCTTTCTCTTACTGTATTAGCTAGGACTTCTAGTAAAGTGTTGGAAAAGGAGTGGTGAGAACATCCTTAACTTGTTACTCATCTTGGCAGGAAATCTTCTAGTTCCTCACCATTAAGTATGAAGTTAGGTATAAGGTTCCTGTAAATGTTCTTTATCAAACTGTAGAAGTTACCCTAGCCTGCCTGAGAGTCTCACTTGGTTTTTTAGTTCATATTTTTGTTTAGAATAATTTTACAAATACTGGTGTAGTTAAGTCTTTCAGGTTGCTGATACAGAGGCTTGTTTTACAAATTTAAACCTCGATTAGATTGTGGTAGAGAAACAGTTTAAAATGTTAAAACACACCCGTTGAAAACCTTAGGGGCACGGCAAAAGCAGTTCTAAGAGGGAAGTTTATGGTAGTGTATGCCTACTTGAAGAAACAAGAAAAATCTGAAATAAACAATCTAACCTTAATCTAAAGTATCTAGTAAGAGAAGAACAAGCAAAGCTCAACTTAGTAGGAGGAAGGAAATAATAAAGATCAGAGTGAAAACAAACGAAATAGAAATTTTTAAAAGACAATAGAAAAGATCATTAAAACCAAAAGTTGGTTCTTTGAAAAGATCAGCAAAATTGACAAACCCTTGGACTCATGAAGAAAAAAAAAAAAGAAGAGGCCCAAATAAATGAAGTCAGAAATGAGAGAGAAGTGACAGCTAAAACCACAGAAATACAAAGGAATATGAGACTACTATGGAAAATGGTATGCCAACAAATTGGACAACCTAGAAGAAATGGCTAAATTCCTAGAAACATGTAAATGACATGTTTCTAAAACTAAATCAGGAGGAAGTAGAAAATCTGAACAGACTGATTACTAGTAATGAAGTTGAATCAGTAATCAAAAAATTTCCCCAACAAAGAAAAGCTCAGGGCTAGATAGCTTCAGAGGTGAATTCTATCAAACATTTAAGAAGAGGTAATACCTATTTTTCTCAAACTATTGTAAAAATAGAAGAGGAAGGAAAGCTTCCAGATTAATGCTACAAGGCCAGCCTTTCCCTTACACCAAAACCAGACCAAGACACCACAAAAAAAGAAACCTGTGGGCCAATATCCCTGATGAACTTAGATGCACAAATCCTAAACAAAATATTAACAAATCGAACAGTAAATTAAAAGGATCATTCACCACAATCAAGTGGGCTTTATTCCACGGGTGCAAGGGTGTTTTAGCATCTGTAAACCAACCAGTGTGATATATTACCTTAGTAACATACGAAGGATAAAAACCATAGAATTGTCTCAGTAGATGCTGAAGCATTTGACGAAAATCATTATCTATTTATGATAAAAACTGAACAAAGTGGATTTGGAGGAAACATACCTCAATATAGTAAAGACCAAATATGACAAACCTACAAGTAACATCATACTCAGTGGTGAAAAGCTGAAAGTTTTTTCTTTTAAGATTAGGAGCAAGAGGGGCACCTGGGTGGCTCAGTAGCATCTGCCTTCGGCTCAGGGCGTGATCCCAGGGTCCTGGAATCGAGCCCTGCGTCGGGCTCCCTGCTCTGCTGGGAGCCTGCTTCTTCCTCTCCCACTCCCCCTGCTTGTGTTCCCTCTCTTGCTGGCTGTCTCTCTCTCTCTGTCAAATAAATAAATAAAATCTTAAAAAAAAAAAGATTAGGAACAAGATAAGGATGTCCACTCTTGTCCCTTTCTTGCATTCTACATAGTACTGAAAGTTCTAACTGCAGCAGTCAGACAAGAAAAAGAAAGAAAAGGCACCCAGATTGGAAAGGAAGAAGTAAAATTTTCATTATTTGCAAATTACATGATAAAATCCTGAAGACTCCACCAGAAAAACTACTAGAACTAAAAAATGAAATCAGTAAAGTTGTAAGATCAACTTTAGATCAGTTGACTAGGATAGAGAGCCCAAAAATAAGCTCACACTTATATGGTCAGTTAATGTGTGACAAGGGAGGGAAGCATATACAATGGGAAAAGACGGTCTTTTCAGTAAATGGTGTTGGGAAAACTGGGCAGCTACGTGTGAAAAATGAAACCGGACCACTTTCTTATACCATACGCCAAAATAAACTCAAAATAGACTAAGGACCTAAATGTGAGACCTGAAACCATAAAACTTCTCAAAAAACATAGGGCAGTGATCACTTGGACATCAGCCTTAGCAACGTATTTATGGGGTATGGCTCCTCGGGCAAGGAAAACAAAGGCAAAAGTTAACTGTTAGGACTACACCAAAATAAAAAGCTTTGTAACAGTTAAGGAAACCTTCAGCAAAAGGAAAAAGCAGTCTGCTGGATGTGAGAAGATATTTGTAAATGGTATCTCTGATAAAGGGTAGTATCCAAAATAAATGAAGAACTAACACAACACCAAAAAAACCCCAAACCAAACAATTTGATTAGAAAAATGGGCAGAGAACCTGAATAGGCATTTTTCCGAAGAAGGCATACAGTTGGCCAACAGACGCATGGGAAGGCCTTCAGCATCACTCATCATCAGGGAAATGCAAATCAAATCACAGCGAGATGCCACCTCACACAAGTCTGAGTGGCTAGTATCAAAGGACACATAACAAGTGTTGACATGGACATGGAGAAAAGAGAATCCTCGTGCACGGTTTGTGGAAGTACATATTGGTACAGCCACTGTGGAAAATAGTGTGCAGATTCTTAGAAAATTGAAAATAGAAATACCATGTTATCCAGTAATTCAACTACTGGGTATTTACCCAGAGAAAACGAAAACACTAATTTTTTTTTTTCTAAAACACTAATTTGAAAAGATATATGCACTCCTGTGTTTGTTGTAGCATTATTTACAGTAGCCAAGATATGGGAGTAACTGAAGTGTCCATCGATAGATAAGTGGATAAAGGAGATATATGCGCAATGGGATATTATTCAGCTGTAAAAATGAATGAGGGCTTGCCATTTTGCAACAAGATGGATGGACCTAGAGGGTATTATGCTAAATGAAATAAATCGCACAAAGACAAGTGCCATATGATTTCACACATATGTGGAATCTAAAAAACCAAGCAAATGACTAAATAAAAAACTAGAAACACGGAGAACAAACTGGTGGTTGCTGAAGGGAGTAGGTGTATGAAACAGAAGAGGATTAAAAGGTACAGAATTCCAGTTACATATTAAATAAGTTATGGAGATGAAAAGTACAGCATAGAGAATAATGTAATAATATAATAATGTATAGTGTTGTTTGGTGACCGATGGGAACTACATTTATCATGTTGAGCACTGAGTACTGTATAGGAGTATCTAGTTTTTGTGTTGTACAACCTGAAATCATTATGGTATTGAATGTCAACTCTACTTCAATAATAAAAAGTTTAAAAGAAAAATAAAAAAATAAAATAAATGTGATATTGCCTATCCTTGTATTTCGGTAAGTTTTAAAGTCATCATATTCAAGGCATTACTGATTTTTTTTTTTTTTAAAGATACAGACTCAAAGCCAGGGAGGACAGTGAGACTTAAGTGAAATATCTGAAAATATTTTTCATGGAGTGCTTGGGTTGGCTTAAAGGGAAACACATAAAGAATCTGGGGTTTCTAATTCACTCATTAATCGTTTTTTCTGTCTGGTTTGTTTATAGACGTTCAGCCTGTTGCCTATGAAGAGCCCAAACATTGGTGTTCAATTGTCTACTATGAATTAAACAATCGTGTTGGGGAGGCTTTTCATGCATCTTCTACTAGCGTGTTAGTAGATGGATTCACAGACCCTTCGAATAACAAAAGTAGATTCTGCTTGGGGTTGTTGTCAAATGTTAATCGTAATTCAACAATTGAAAACACTAGGCGACATATCGGAAAAGGTAATTTTGTCATTTCCCTGCATTCAGTTGAAATCATTTATTGTGCTCGCTGTGTACCGTGAGTTGTGTAAGGTTCTGGAGAATACCATGAGCCTGAGGCGTGGGCTGTGCACTCAAGTTGCAGATGCTTGAGAATGTATTAAGTCAAGACCTAATCAGTCCTCTTTCCCTTATCCTGCTTAATTTTTTCTTCATTGTACTTAGGATCTGAAGTCATACTATTTCTGTATTTATTTTTTGAGTGCCTTCTTGACTAGAATATAAACTTGACAGAAATTTGCTTTGTTCACAGCATTATTTTCAGCAGCTAGAACAGTGCCTGGCTCATAGTAAATACACAACAAATATTTGTGGAATATATGAATGCTGGTGAAGGATTAGAATTTTTTAATTATGGTATTTTGAGTTGAGGTGTCTTGTAAGAATTTCTGTTATGTTGGAAGAGCTGGGTTACAGGTAAGAAGTCCAGTTTGAATGATAACAAGTCTCCAGTGGCTTCACCACCACCCCTTCTGCCTTTTAAATTCAGGTAACTAGGTTTTATTTATATTTCATCCCGCAAGACAGTTGCCACAACAAACGAGGAACTTTTCCCACCTCAGTGAAATGTCTGAGTCTCATGCATCAAGTGGTCAGGAAGGAAACCTATCCCAGGTAGAGTATATTGCCTGTCTTGTAAGTTTAGTTTTCGCCACTTGCTCTGTTTTGCTTCTTGGACTTGAGAAAGTCTTAGTCCAAGTTAGAACAAAAGGTACACTTACACCTTTTACCTACAAAAGGTAAACTATACTTGTACCTACAAAAGGTACAATTATAATTGTAATGTGATTTCTTATAGAAGAGATTCAGCAAAATACTATGGCCAAAAATAAGTCGAAAAGAAAGTTTCTGTTCTTTTTTGACTCTCTTGCCAACTTGGCATTGATTTTGTAGGTGAAATGCCTCACTTCTGTGTATTGGTTTTCCCACTACACTGATTAAGAGAAATCTACCTGGTGAATTCTTAAATTCTGGAATCTGTTTTCCCATTTTTCCTAGTATCCAGTTCTACGATCCCTTCCTCCATGGGTCATTTTATTTGCTCAGAAACAAAACATGGTTTTCGTATCATAGCCTAATATAAGTCTTTGACTCACATGTGTATGAGGTATGAGTGTACAAGAATGGTCTTTTTAGCACTGTTTGTGGTGGTGAAAAGTTGGAAGTAAGTTCCGCTTTAGCTATAGAATTTGAAGTTTTAATATTGAAACTGTATTTACCAGAACCATTCTTTTCAAGGGAAGTAAAATAAACCTGCCATTTAAAGTCTCTTCCTGTGACCTGAAATTACATAAGTGACTTAGGGTCTTTTTTAATGCTCCTGTACTCTCCATTAGTAAAAAAGAGTGCAGAGCATTTTGCCAATTGACTGTGATAGTTTAACTTAGCACCAAGTGTTCCTTTGAAAGGACTCATCATAGGTGCTTTTTTGTCTTTTTGCCTTCGCTTACTCTCATAGAGATCATAAATGATTGTTGTTAAAGAGAAGCTCTCCTAAGAACTGATAAACCTAGTAAGCTACCAACCTGAGGCTCAAGTCTTCGTTCTTTAAGGACCTCGGGAGACCTCTTGGTTATCTTCGGCAGCGTAAGGCCCTCTAGTGGTAGCTTCTGTCTGCAGGCTGCTGGGCGTTTGCTGTAAGGTAGCGGGTATTCTTGATTGTACCTTATACAGCCTCTTTGGTTTCATCGTACTGCTGTGTTAAGGTGAGTCTTGTAACGCTCGTCTTTGTAGGTGTTCATCTGTACTACGTTGGTGGCGAGGTGTACGCAGAGTGCCTCAGTGACAGCAGCATATTTGTTCAGAGTAGGAACTGCAACTTTCATCACGGCTTTCACCCTACCACGGTCTGTAAGATTCCCAGCAGTTGCAGCCTCAAAATTTTTAACAACCAGGAGTTTGCTCAGCTTCTGGCTCAGTCTGTCAACCATGGGTTTGAGGCCGTGTATGAGCTCACCAAAATGTGTACCATTCGAATGAGTTTTGTCAAGGTGAGTGGGTTGTAACCTGTAGCTTAATTAGAGTTACTGTAAATATGTATATTATATTTCTCTAGGTTATGATTTTAAAATGTCTTTGTGAAATGAAAGTCGTTACTTACTTTTGACCTGACTTTTAATAGGCTTTTAAATGATATTCTTGAATTTCAAGCTTTAAAACCACACGATAGGTCTAAGTTTTAATTTTATAATCCAGACATTATAAAATGCATGATACTGATACTGATTTTGATATTGAATAGGGGCTGAGTTTATAAAGAGCTTCTGTTAAAGACTGAATTGCTAGAAAGCATTTAATATTAAAATTGCTTCTGAAGTTCCTTAGCTTCAGCACTTTCAATTATTATTAGATCCCCCTGGAGTGACTTAAAAAATTCTTTAGAAGACTAAAATTATCTTCCTTTCATTTAACCTCTGTTATTAAGGATTTGCAAAGTTGAAAGAACTTTTCAAATTTATCATTTGCTCTTGGCCTGATTTTACTGGCCTTCCGAAGATGATGGTTTGTGGGTAAAATTAGGGAAGAATTTTAGTGACACATGTAAGCATCCTGTACTCAGTCCATTTGGTCCTTAAGGATTTAACCAAAGAAGAACAATTGTGAGATGCTTTGAGTGGGCTTTTTCTTCTTGGCATTCAGACCTGCAGCAGTGTTGCTTTGCTGCTTTGCTGTCGGTCTTTTCTGTACATCAGCTTATCAGTAGCCCCAAAGGCATTCCCCTCCGTAGAAACATAACTTTTTTTTTTTTTTTAAAGATTTTATTTATTTGTTTGAGAGAGAGAGAGTATGGGAGGGGGGAGCAGAGGGAGAGTGAGAAGCAGACTTCCTGCCGAGCAGGGAGCCTGACTATGTGGGGGATGCAGGGCAGGGATGCAGGGCCCAGTCCCAGGACTCTTACCAACTGTGCCACCCAAGTGCCCCAGAGATATAACTTATATGTTTAATCTCTACTCCCCCATCTCCTCCCCTCCGAAGCCTAATTTTTCTGGGCCAACACTACCATAAGCTGTAAAGCAGAGAGCTTGATGAATCCAGGCAAATAAAAGTGAAAAAAATTCTATTAAAATCTTTATCTAGAATTTTAGGCTAAAGCGTTCCAGCTTAATTCATCTCAGCTACTTTAATTACAGTTGCATGCATTGATCAGATCTACGGTGTCTTAAGTGATAGTTAAAAAAATCCCAAACCTCAAAACCCAAAACTTTTTCATACCAAAATCTGATGTGAACTTATATAAGGCTGTTGTGGGTTTTATTTATCCCATTAAGTGAGAATGTATCTCACTGCAGAAATAATAGTGTTTTCATTATGAGATATTGTACTGTATTAACTTTCTAAACTTCAGAAAGAAAAAGAATTCTGAAACATACCATGCTCCAAGGGTTTCTATTAAGGGAATCCTATCTCTTTCAGCACTACTGCTTTTAATTCCATGGTGAATCCTGAGATTGGTTTTGTGGTCTCCACTGTTAAAGTATTTTTTTGTTAGTATGTTAAAATTGTTTTAGGCTGGTTGACAGTTTAAAGAGGGATTTGCTATGACATCTTTTCCTTTTCTTAGGGCTGGGGAGCCGAGTACCACCGGCAGGATGTCACCAGCACCCCGTGTTGGATTGAGATTCATCTTCATGGGCCTCTTCAGTGGCTGGATAAAGTCCTGACTCAGATGGGCTCCCCTCTGAACCCCATATCTTCCGTCTCATAGTGCAGAAGTAGTCCTTTCGATTATATTATTAGTGGACTTGTTTTAATTTTAGGGAAACTTTCAGTACAGATACTGTGAGCTTACATGGAAAACAGATATTACAGCTTATTTTTTTTTCTACATAATTGTGACCAATACATTTGTATTTTGTGATGAATCTACATTTGTTTGTTATTCATGTTCATGTGATTAACTCTCAGAAGTGTTGTAAGAAATACAAAGTAAGTGTTGTACCCAGTTCATAAGTTTAGCATTGATCTTAAACTGGGTCATAATTTTGTCTTCTTGTCCCACCCAACTTGTTATTCAATTTTTTAAAAGTAATACATCACATGATGACAAATTATAATAGGTATGCCATGAAAAGTCTTCCCTTTTCCTCTTAACCCTACAGACGCTCTACTTTTACCAGTTTCTTTGTCCTACCAGTGTGGAGAACGTGTAATTCATTGTTTTGTAAAAGCATATGGTAGGGGCCGAAAAGAAACTATAAAAAAAACAACCCGCCCTTTTTTTTTTGAAGGAACACTATGCACTGCTCTAACCAGTTGTGTTCAGTAAAAGCAAAGTGATGGTTTTCTAGGTGATGTCATAAAATTTACATTTAATACAGCTAAATGTTTGTCAGTCTGTTGTAACTTCACTCATTATATCTTTTGTAAAACATTTCCTTTTTTAAAAAAAAAATTATTGTAAACAACAGATGTCCAGTATATGTCATTCACTCAGAATCTGTCGTAAGTACTGCTTTATAGCTAGTGACAGTGCACGCACAGCCTTGTTCAGCTTTGCTGCTTTTGGCCAGTGTTGCGGGAACTCTAGTTTGGACATGCATTAATCTTTTACTTTGCACTTTGATGGGTGACAGTTTTTAGTGTAACCTTTTGTGAAACACACTCAAGTGACTTGGGCTTGGATGCTCATCCTTACTTCCTTGGTCCCCTTTTGTATTAACAGACACTGCAGTTTATAGATTTCAGTTGTAGGAGGTTATACTTTTTCTAGCATTTGTTGTATTTTCTACCTAGGTTATAAGACTGTTATTCTGTAGCTCCAACTTCAGGTGCCTTTTTAATTCCCTACCGCTATGGGCGTTACTTACGTTGGAAAGTCATATACTTAATCCCGTTGATCTTAGTGGCGTCAGTTGCCCTGAGCAAGGAAAGGACCTGTGTACTGTAGCCAGAAGAGCCTCTTCAGTCTGGCCCCCAGCTGAGGCTGCTAGTCTGGTATTTGAATGAATAAGCAGTGGTTGTGGAGATAGTTGACTTTAAAATATTCACATATCAAAGACGGCAGACTGTTCTGTCAGTTACTGCATGCTGGTTTTTTTCGGGTTTTTTGCACCTCTGTGGATGCTCGTCTCCCAGAACACAGTCCTCAAGAGAGGAAAGACATGAGCCCTCAGAAATACCCATTCAATCTAGTTATGCTTGAAGTCTCTGGGTGAAGAATTTTTGACCTCTTTTCCTAGAGAGCAAATGACACTTTGTTATGGCATGAGAACAGAGCCGTTATTTTGGGGGAAAAATAAAAGACCTAATTTACCTATCGGAGAAAGCTATTTTCTGGTGCCTTTTGAAAATACATGGAGCCATGTCAGTCTTCTATTTAAAATGTTAGTTTGGCTTGACTTTCTACTTTGCCCTTTCTGCTTTTCAAAGAAAAAAAATGCATTTTTTTGAGGAAAGGAGAATGCAGTTCGTTTTGTTTTCTGTGCCATTATTTATTGCTTTTACAAAGTGCAGCCAGTGGATGGCTTTAGTTCTTTCAGGTGAGGAACCCTATGTGTTTCAGCTCGCAGTCCTTTGCTGGGTAAAAGGATACTTTCTGACCGTCACCTGAGCCTTAAACATAAGTTTTACATGACATGCATTCTTCATCTTCCAGAGTTGTGTCAGCCACATGAAAGAGGATTATTTGCTTTGTGTTCGAACCTAGCTACTTACAGTATTCTTTTACTTACCAGGCTTATGGCACAATCTTTGGGACAAATTTATAGGAGAAAAAACCACCCGGGTTGAATGACAGATGCATGTAATCAACTTCAGTGGGCTTGAACTGGTGGAAACTATTGAATTGTTTTATTGATGTTTTCAGTTGAGTTAATTAAAAATTGTTTTTATTCATGTTACAGCCTTTAGAGTTGGCAGGGTTTTATGTTATTGGCCTTTTCTGTGTTTTCCCTAAGGAATTTATCTCATGAAGGGCAGTACTGAAGATCATAACTGTTAAGAGTTTCATGGAAAAGTATAAGCCTGTTGTATTTCCTTAAAGTGATTAACTCTGCATCTGTGGATTTTAAGTGAAAATTGTGTTCAGTGTAGCTGCTTCTCTAATTCCCGAGGGTGCCCAAAATCCATGGATGGGAAATAAAAATTGCCAGTGACCAATGAGAAGAAGACACTTCTGAAAGAAACCTTTTCAGAAAACTACAGTATAAAATTTTTATTTAATCTCTAGAATGGTTTATAGTCAAATTTATGGAAACATCAACACCACTGGAACAATCACGTTTTATAGCTTGTACAAGATATTAACATATGTGAGCTGAAAAGACTAGAGTCTGGAAATAATAAAATGACAGCCGGTTTGGTAAATGCAAAAAGAGAAATAGAATCAAAATTAATCTGAGTAATGAATTAATGCCACAGAAAGATGATTGGGGGAAAATTAAGAGTTGCATTTGATCAGCATCTCTACATAACAAAGTATTATGGTCTTTTCAGTATTGCTTGGCTTCAGTTATGGAATGTCAACCAGTAGGCATGTTACTGATCTGCCGAAGCTAACACTTACTCTTTAGAGATTAAAGCAGACATCAATCAAAATGTTAGGTCATATATATCAGAATATAAATCATTTTTCACATTTTATTGTTATATAAGGGAACCGTGGTAATAGAGTTGGCTGGGTTTCTGAGTTGAAATCCACAGTAAGATTACTAGGTAGTTCCGTGAGCTGTATACCTCATAGTACAGAAAGAGGCTGTAGCGCCTTTATACTTTCCATAACATTTGAGAGTAAAATATCCTTTAAGATATAAAATGATCAATAAGTGTTAAGATCTGAAATCTCTTGTCAAGATGAGAACTGGGGCTCACATGTATAAAGCCCTCAAGGGTACCTCCTGTAGTAGTATTCTGGTGAAGGAGGAGGTTTATACAAAAAAGAAAATCCTACCAATAGCAGAGAACCTCCCAAAAGTCTGATAGTACCTGTTTAAGTACCGTCTTTCTGTTACAGAGAGCATCTAATACATCAGCTTAGATCCATTTCTTTGTATTCTCTATAGTTGTTCGCTCAGCATTACTTTGGATTGTTACCACTTTCCCAGTTAAAATATATTAAAATCTTTCGTACTTACTGAAGAAGGAAGGCTCTTCTGATAATTTTGAATTCACCTTCCAGCGATGACTTCAGTTTTGGATCTGTTAACTTTTAAGAGGGTCTGAGCCCCTTCTTTGTCTTATTAGTTAAATCCTCACTCACTCTCAGATAGGAATATGAGTATGTGTCCTCATTATACCAATGAGCTAGATAAGCAAGGATCTTTTAAAGAGGTAGCATGGTGGTTGCGGCATGTTTGGTGATTTTTATGGGAGGGAGGTTTCCTAAACATTGGTTTATGGGTGGTCTCTTGAGATACTAACTAGGGCAGCTTTATGGGGGTGATCTCAGGTTGGAGGCCTGTTTCCTCCAGAGCGCAGCCATTTTCCTTGATACAGGTGGGATTTGGGGCAGGTTTTCTTCTCACAGAGGATACATGTATGGAAAGTGACAATTCAAGGCATTTCTTCTGCGTCGACAGTTGTGCCTGCTGGACAGTTCTTTGGAATTCACTGGATTACAGTTTAGCATTTCCTGATTACAAGAGGTAACAGTATTTATCAAGCCTTTGTTTTATTGGATGATTCATAATAGAAATATATCTTCTAAAATACAACTGTATTATAACTGAAGTGTTAACCTGAAATTGGATGGTTTACAAAAACCAATAGGAGGGATTTTACATAGCAAAAAAAAAAAAATTGTTTTTTAAGTAAGAACTTATGATATAATACTTGCTGGTAGCAGTTGCTGTAGAACAAGTGATGGGATGTTTTGGCGAAAAGATCCAAGAACAGGAGTCTTCTGTCATTCAAGGCAGAGCGAAAAAGGTGTGTGCGGTTCTTGTCCAGATAACTCAATTCTGAGAATTCTTGCGATCATCATAAACCGTTGTCCTTTAAGGATTCATTTGAAGATGGTGTTCTTAAAAAGTTCAAAATTTTGTGTACAGGTAGGTTCTTTTCCTTCATTAATAAGTAGCACCTTATTGATACTAGCTGGTATTAACTATAATAAAACTACAGTGAGGCCAAACAATTCCACGTGGGTTCCTTATAAAAGAAGAAATTTTTTAGAATCAGATTTTCCCTTCTCATATCATTGGAGATGATGTTGCTTTGATTTATTCATGAAGTATTTTATGCGTAGGGACTCTTAAAGATAATAGTTGGGCAAGTGATTTTCTTCTTCATCCGGTGGGTTAAAATTGCATTTTGAAAATCACTTATTTTAAAATTGGGTAGGATTGTAATCAGGAAAACTGGGTATTTGTATGTACCTGCCCATCTTAAAAAGGTATTTCATATGCAGATGAGAAAGAGCAAACCAATGGCTGCACTATAGATCTTCTATTTGTATTTGTTCTGCTTCTGTTTATGTTGTAGAAAATGAAATTCTAGCAACATGCTTCAATTCTGTTGCCTTTTTGATACTTATAAAAATGTATTAGGTTTTACTATATTGTGCTTTTCAAAGCCATAACTCTTAAGAACTTTGTTTTTGCATATTGTTTGCTAATACTTTATTTTAATAAATCTCAAAACCTGCTCAGTTTGTGTGTGGGTTTTTTTGTTTTTTGTTTTTGTTTTGTACTCTCTTTTGGTTTAACGTGTTTCAGTGATTGCAGTTACTAAAAAGGATGAGATGACCAGTTGCTGTGACCGGCTGTGTTATCTGTGCGTGCGCGGGCAACGGAAAGTGGGTATACCATCCGTGCCTTCCACTCAGCAGGAGATTTGCTCAGAATGATCAGTGTTTTTCCATTCTGTTTGTAAGAGAGTTGATGTATTATTCTTTGTTGAGTTTAATTTAGTTGTGTTTTGAAGGAGTAGATCTAGTCTGGGGTATTTTTGCTTAAACACTGATTTCTCTCGGTCTGTCTGTAAATGGGTGGTGTCGACCGGATGGTTAAGAGAGAGAGTAGCTCTTAGCAGAACTGGCTCTGGGTTCTGCCTGCCTCCGCGAGGGTGCTGGGCCTCACAGCTCTCTTAGCTCTGTGCCCTTCCCTTCGGCAAGTTGCTTAACTTCTCTGTACGTCAGTTTCCAGTCTACTTCAGGGTATTTTGGGGAAGATTAGATAAAAGTCATACAAATAAAGTACTTAGGGTAGTGCCTGGCACACAAGAACTCGTTTTTATTCTTACTGTTTCTTGCATTTCTTCTGCTTCTTTGAGAGGAATTATTTTTGATGCTGCTTGACTTTAGGAGAAATGCCCTCGATTAGTTTTCTTTATTTTCTCCTTTAAAAAAATTTTCTTTAAGTCACAGATTAGTTTTATCAGCCCCACCAATTACATGCTTTTACCACTGCTGTGTTGTATATGGGAGAAATGCAAACTCATTCTCATTAGGAAGGGATGGTATAAATCTATGTGCTCCCTGCTAGAAAAGGAGGAAGACCCAAACTAAATATTTTAACCGAAAAGAATAAGTGTAAAAACTCTATTCTTTTTGGAGACAAGACTTCAAGACTTTCTGCCAATCAGTTCCTTCTTAGGCCTTTTTATTTTAAGCGTAAGGTATTCAGTAGTGGCTTCAGGGGCTGTTTTATTTTATTTATTTATTTTTTTAAAGATTTTATTTATTGTGGGGCTCGATCCCAGAACGCCGGGATCACGCCCTGAGCCGTGGCAGACGCTTAACGACTGAGCCATCCAGGCGCCCCCAGCTCAGGTTTTATACATATAAGAAGGCTGTCAGCAGGCTAGGGCACACTTTTAAGAAAGGACATCTGGAGAGCTCTGTAGTATATATGCTTCAAAGCAGGAAGTATTTTTTTTTTAAAGTTCCTCCATTTAACATGTTAAATATTACTTACTGTGTTTTTGTTGAATTTGTAAGCCTATCGTTAATACAGACTTGATTTAAAAAAAAAAAGGTGTGTCTTCTGATGTAAATCACTTTGTGATTGTAGTTAAAGAAAGGAGGATGAGACTATAGGGAAAGTATAGGAAGAGTTGGTAGCTTTCTTAACCATCCTTGTCTTCAATTATGTGGGATGAATGGGGGAAGGGGCGTTTAGACTCGTATTACCCATATCGTATCAAGTGGCTATGTGTAAAAGTTCGGCGAGAGGCAGCTCCTGGGGCAGTGTTTTGATGTTTGGGGATGGATTTTGAAAGCATCCTTATACTTTTGTTTTAATCTGTTACTCCCTTCCCTATCCAGTAAAAATCTCACATGTTATTTCATTGTAAGGAATACTTTTATCTGAGCTAAATGCCGAGAATTCTAATAGTACAGAAAAGGATAAACGAAAAAACTCCAAGCCACTAGCTAACCATTAAACATTTCCGTGTGTAGCGTGTGTTCCCTTCTAACCTGGTGGGGGAGTTGCTCTGCATTAGTCCTTTCCTTTCTTTGACCAAAATTTAGCTGATTAGTAGGAGTGGAACTATAGCTTCTTTTTTGAAAGCACTCAGAGAAATTGGTTCCAAGTGTTTCTTGGATTTTATATACCCGAGAGAACGTTGTCCTCTCTTCAGTATCTTCTTTTGTCAAATGGCAGACTTTCCAAAATGTACAACATCAAGCCTAGCTATCCAGCTATTTTAGTGAGATTGCTGAAGTGACAAAGCCGATTGGGATTAATCCGAGAAGGCTTTCAGAAAGAAGGAAAAAAAGACCTTGGAAATGAAGGAGAAGGGAAAGGGTTTTCATTCTTTATGGCATTTATCCCCACCTGACGTACTATAGGTTTTCTTTCTTTACCCCATTTACTGACTGTCTCACCTCATGGGAATGTAAGGTCTCTGAGGCCAGACCCGTGTTCCCAATGCTAGAGCAGTTCTTGATAAATTGTCAGCACTCCAGTATTTGTGGAATGAATGAGACGACAGAAGTCAGATGGGATTTGTTTTTATACTAGAACTCATCTTTTGAGTTCTGTAATATGGTAGTTCTTAGTTGGATGGTTTATAGCTCAGCGCTTTAAATATTAGATCTCTTTATTGCATGCCTTATCGCAGAAGGGGAGACTAAGAAATTAGGAGACCAGTATCTGTTCTTTCTCCTTGAACTTTTATTTATTTATTTATTTATTTTTATTTTATTTTATTTTTATTTATTTGACAGAGATAGAGAGCCAGCGAGAGAGGGAACACAGCAGGGGGTGGGAGAGGAAGAAGCAGGCTCCCAGCAGAGGAGCCTGATGTGGGGCTCGATCCCAGAACGCCGGGATCACGCCCTGAGTCAAAGGCAGATGCTTAACGACTGCGCTACCCAGGCGCCCCTCTCCTTGAACTTTTAGATCTTTACCTTGAAGTTATCAGGTTCCTGGAATTGTTGGTTAGAAGACCTACAAAATTGACAGCTTTAGCCTATTGGTGTTTAATATTTTCCTCAGAGAAAGTCAAAGGGCACAGTTTACTTGATGTATTTGACCGAAAAAGAACCAAAAAGTGCTTATTCATAGCTTGCAGGGGTGGTGGTGTTAAGAGCCCTGCAGTCAGTTTGACTTTAGCACCCCGGTTTTCGATCTCACCGTAGCATCCCCAGTTGTGCATGAGAGCCTTTAACTGAACATTCGGGTAGGGCACCACTAGTGACGCCTTTGAGAGACAGAGCGTAGTGACTGCGTTTGTGCTTCCAAATACAAGATGAATTCTGCCGAAGAGCGTGTGTGGGATTGTTGTGGGGAAAAACACAGAGGAGTTTGAAGGGCTATCCCAACGTTTGTTAAGAAGATTAATAGTCGACATTCCCTGATTGCTTTCTCTTCACATAGAATTCTTTACATTTTGCAAAATTTGCTTTAGCCTACTTAGTGATAGCAGCGAGCGGGAAGGTGGTGAATGCAAACACAGACTAGTTACGTACAAATGGGAGGACAGGTGCTTTGCTTTCCTTGTCTGTGTAAGAAACTGCTCGAATCTGCCCAGTAGCCACCCTCCCCTTCCTTAATTACACAACACGTAGGTGCAGCTGCACACCACGCTTCCCAGCCTCCCTTTCCCTAGATAATGGTCTTGTGACTAAGGATAGGGGCAGAAACAGGTACCATTTGGCATAATGCTCCAAAGAGGAAGGTCCTTGCCCCTGCCCCTTCCCAACAGCTGGAGTGCAACTATGGCGGCAGGAACTGGAGTAGCCGCTTGGACATGGACGTGGAAGGCCGGGGATGAGGATGACAAAGCTCTGCTACTCCGGGAAGGTGATGTGAAACAGGAGCTCGGCAGCGGGGAGTCTTCTTTGTTAGGACAGTTCAGACTCATTCCCTCACTCTTGCCCGCT